>NC_140522.1:312388-395628 GCF_964339955.1 Pipistrellus hanaki
GGGGCGCCGAGCGGGCCCAGGGTCAGGGTGCTCGCAGGCACGTGACCACCAGCCCTGGACACCAGAGAGGCGGGGAGGACGGGGTGAGGATGAACCAAAACAACAAAAGTAAGATGATCAGGAAGAGGTAGCCTTGGTGCCCCGCGTTGCTCCTGGCCCGGCCGGAGGCATCGGGGCCTGGCAGCTGCTGGTCAGGGGAGACCAGGTGCCAGGGTGGGGCGGCCCCTCCTTGGCACTGCCCCCCGGCCCCCCAGGCTCAGCCCCGAGCGAGGGGCAGGGGGCTCCCACGGGGGAGAAGGCCTGAGGAGCAGCAGGAAGAAGGAGAGAGAAGCACAGAGGACGAATGGGGGACGGGAAGGGGCAGGGGGCTCCCTCGGGACTCATGGCCCCGTTGCCCCCACAGGGGGGGCATGATCCAGACGGCGGAGCAGTACCAGTTCCTGCACCACACGCTGGCCCTGTACGCCGCCCAGCTGCCCGGGGAGCCCAGCCCCTGACCCCTGGCGCCCTCCACCAGCCCAGGCGCCCCCCTCCCCAGGCCCGGGATGGCGGTGGGTCAGGAGAAAGGGGACCTCGAAACTCAGGGAGCGTGTGTGGCCGCCAAACCCTGGTCAGCCAGGACCATGGCCAGGCTCCAGGCCTTGACCGCTGGCCACTCCTCCTGCTGCCTCTAGCGCCCCTGGTGGCCGTCAGGGGAGCTGCATTCCAGCAGACCCCAGAGGGGCAGCCGGTGTGGGGCGGGGGCTCAGCCTCCACGTGCACCGGGACATTTGTTCTTTGCCACCCGCCCGGCTGGCCGGCGTGGCTCAGGGGTTGAGCGTTGACCTAGGACCCAGGAGTTCAGGGTTGGATTCCTGGTCCGAGCACACGCCCGGGTGTGGGCTCCGTCCCCAGGGTGGGGTGTGCAGGAGGCAGCCGATTCATGGTTCTCTCTCATCATGGGCGTTTCTCTCTCTCTCTCTCCCCCCTTCTCCCTTCCTCTCAGAAATCAATAAAAAATATATATTTTTAAGAAAATACAAACATATTCATAAAAATAAAGAATTAGCTGAAACCGGTGTGGCTCAGTGGACAGAGCGTCGGCCTGAGGACTGAAGGGTCCCAGGTTCCATTCAGGTCAAGGGCATGGACCTTGGTTGCGGGCACATCCCCAGTGGGGGCCGTGCAGGAGGCAGCTGATCCATGATTCCCTCTCATCGATGTTTCTAACTAACCATCCTTCTCTCTTCCTCTCTGTAAAAAAATCAATAAAAAATATTTTTTAAATAAAAAAAATAAAGAATTAATCCCAACCCACTCCAGCTGTGTATGGCCTTCGGGGGGGTCCTGGGAAGGGGGTGAGCCGCCCTCTCCACCCAGACACGCCTTCCCGTTTTCCGGGGAGCGCACCCCCCCCCAGCTCCCCCATCCCTCCCCCCTCCCCATCACCCTTTGGGGAGGAACGGGGTGCCAGCCGGGCCAGGGGGACAAATGAAAACCAAATCCTCGCCGCCCCGCCCCGGTCCCGGCCCCGGCCCCGCCCCGCCCCGCCCAGTTCCGGGGAGCCAGGCGCGCGCGCTCGGGCGCGAGCAGCACGCGGCCCCGGCTCTCCGGCTCCGGCTCCGGGCGCGCGGGGGGCGGCGGCGGGCGGCGGCGGCGGCGGAGGAGGAGGAGGCGGCGGAGGGGGGGGAGGAGGAGGCGCCCAGGCCACACCCAGCGGCGAGGCGAGCCGATCGGGCCGGAGTCGCCCCGCGCCCAGCCCCGCGCGCCCAGCCCCGCGGAGAGCCCGGCGCCCCGCGCCCCGCGGACACCATGCTGGCTTTGTTCAGCAAGCTGCTGGACTGGTTCCGGGCGCTCTTCTGGAAGGAGGAGATGGAGCTCACGCTGGTCGGGCTGCAGTACTCGGGCAAGACCACCTTCGTCAACGTGATCGCGGTGCGCGGGGCCCCCCGGGGCGCGGGGCGGGGGGGCGCGGGGAGCGCGCGGGGCCGGGGCCGGGCCTGTCTGTCTCCACCCGCCGCGCCCCGGGCAGCCGGGTCCCCGCCTAACGGGCCGGGCCGGGCGCCTGGGGCCTACACAGCCCGTGGGGACCGGGCGGGAGCGCGCGCCCCGCTCTCCCTCCTCCCTCCCTCCCTCCCTTCTTCCCTCCCTTCTTCCCTCTCGGCCCGGCGGGGGCGGGGGACCGGCACAGGCCCGAGGGCGGTCAGGAGGCCGGAGGGGGATCCCCTGCCCGCCGCACCCGGCCCCTCCGCCCCCGCGCCAGGGGGCATGACTGGGCGAAAGCGCCAGGCACAGGGCGCGCCCAGCCCGCTGAGGGCGGAGGGTGGCTGACCCGAGGCCCCGGCGCCTGGGGAGGGGGCCTGGGCCCGCCACCAGCCCCACCCGGAGGCGCTAACCCCTTCTCGCCGGGAAAGGAAGGGGATCCCGGGACATGGAGGGCCAGGGGAGGTGTCCCGGGGTCGTGGAGGCCGCTGAGGCCCCCAGGCCCGCGCCAGACGCCTCCTCCTCCAGGGCCCCTCCCGGCTGGGCTGGCGGCCTCTGGGGGTCCGGGCGGGTGGCATCGCACCCGAAAGGGAGTTCGGAGGGCCCCGCCTGGCTCAGGAGTTGCAGGAGGAGGGGCCGGGGGCCGGAGATGACCTGGAGGGTCAGTGCCCGCCCAGGGGACGGGGAGACGGAGGCCCTGAGGGCGCCCCGGAGTCCAGCCCAGGCGGGTGCCGGGCGGGCGGGAAGGAGTTAAGGCTCGGTCTTGGAGAAAAAGGGGAAGGTGAGCTGGGGTGGGAACCAGGCTGCAGTCATGGCCGTGGCCTGCACGGCCGGCCGGCTGGATGGGGCTGGGCCGCCCCAGGGACCAGGGACCAGGCCCGGTCCCAGCTCCCAACCCGGGGATTCTTGGAATGGTGGGTTGGCCACAGACCAGGCCGGCAATGCTGAGAGAAGCGTGGCCGGTCAGCTGGGTGCCCCCTGCCCGGCAGGTGCCCCCGGAAGAGGCAATGCATCCGTCGCCTGAGGCCGGAGGGGCCCGGGGGAGGGCGGGAGGGACTGGGACCCTGTGGTCCCACTTCCGTCTGAGCACCCGCCTCCGTTCTCCAGCTCGGCTCTGCCCGTGACCTCTGGCCCCGCCTGTGTCTGGGTGGGGTCGCCCGGCCCACGGTGGGGGTTCGGCTCTCAGAGGTGCGGGCCCTCCTGTCTACCCAGGCTGTGTCAGACACCCGGGGGAGACGGGGCATGGACGGAGGCAGGGAGATCTGGGGTCCCTGGAGCAGGACTCGGGCCTCACCCCGATCCAGGCCAGCGTGGCGCGGCCTCTGGGCGTCTGCACCCCGGCGATGTCTGGGGGAGCAGGGGGTGCGGCCAAGAGGAGACCCAAGCTGCTGCCACCCTCATGACCAAGCCAGGTGCCCCCTGCGGTCTCTGGGGCGGTCTCGAAGCCGTGTTCCCAGACAGGGTTCCGGGGAACCCCAGGGGTTCCGTTTCCTGGTCTGGGGGTTCCCTCTAGGCCGGCATCCCATGCCCCCCCCCTTTGAATAGGGAACCTGTCCTTCCACGCACGCGCCCTAACCCCTAACGTGCAGGCCAGCGTCCCCTCAAAGGGGCTTCCCAGCCCGGCCCGTGTGGCTCCGTGGGTAGCGCGTCGGCCGGTGGCTGCAGGGTCCCGGTCCCATTCCTGGACAAGGACACGTCCCTTGGTTGCCGGCTGCATCCCTGGCCCTGGTTGGGGGCTCACACAGGAAGCCACCCATGGATGTCTCTCATACATTGATGTTTCTCTCTCTCTCTCTCTCTCTCTGTCTCCATCCCTCCCACTCGCTCTAAAAATCGATGCAAAAGTAACCCTGGGTGAGGACTGACCCATAAACAGAATGAATGCATGCATAAAGGGGCTCCCCGGGAAAAGGGGGGTTCCGGGGCCGGGGGTCACTCCAGGTCCTCAGGCCGTGGGCCCAGCAGGCACCCTGCCTGCCCCGTGCGTTCCCCCTGGAGAGCGAAGTCAGACCCGAGCCCCCCACCGGCTTCCTCCCTCTCCGTCCCCCGTGTGTGTGTGCGTGTGTGCGTGTGTGCGCGTGTGCGTGTGCGTACGTGTGTGTGTGCACCCTGCCTGCCCCGTGCGTTCCCCCTGGAGAGCGAAGTCAGACCCCAGCCCCGCTTCCTCCCTCTCCGTCCCCCGTGCGTGTGTGCGCGTGTGTGCGTGTGCGTGTGCGTACGTGTGTGTGTGCACCCTGCCTGCCCGTGCGTTCCCCTGGAGAGCGAAGTCAGACCCCAGCCCGCTTCCTCCCTCTCTGTCCCCCGTGCGTGTGTGCGTGTGGTGAGCGTGTGTGCATGTGTGTGAGCGCATGTGTGCACGTTTGTGCATTGTGTGTGTGCATGTGTGTGAGCATGTGTATGCGTGTGCGTGCGGGCATGTGCGTGTGTATGTTTGTGTGTGTGCACGCGCATGTGTGTTTGTGTGTGTGTGTGCGTGCACGCGCGCGAGCTGGAAAAAAATCTCGGACAACGCACCCGTGAACCTAAAACTCGTGGGGAAATGGGGTGCTGGAGCGCAGGGGTGTCTGCCTGGTGGGGAGGGAGAGGGCCGCCTCCAGTACTTCAAGGTGGGGTGCCCGGGAAGGCGGAGGAGGGCGGGGGAGTCCCGGGAAGATGGTGTCAGGCTCACAGAGAACTTGGGGAGCCTGCGGGCCGACCCCAAGGGGCTTCAAGGTGCAAGCGTTGGGCTAGCTGACTGGAGGGTCCCTGTGGTCCCCGACCCTGATGGGAACCTGAAATCTCAGGTAGCACCGGACCCTTTACCAGCTTTCTTCTTTCTTTCTTTCTTCCTTTCTTTCTCTCTCTCTCTTTTTTTTTTTAATGTATTTTATTGATTTTTTTACAGAGAGGAAGGGAGAGGGATAGAGAGTTAGGAACATCCATGAGAGAGGACATCCATCAGCTGCCTCCTGCACACCCCCCACTGGGGATGTACCGGCAACGAAGGTACATGCCCTTGACAGGCATCGAACCCGGGACCCTTCCGCCCGCAGGCCGACAAGCTATCTGCTGAGCCACACCGGTTAGTTAGGACTCTTTTATTTTATTTTATTTATTTTTTTCAATCCTCACCTGAGGATATTTTTCCGTTGATTTTTTAGGGAGAGTGGAAGGGAGAGGGGAAAACAGAGAGAAACATCGATGGGAGAGAAACACACCCGTGGGTTGCTTCCTGCAGGCGCCCCGACCAGGGCCGCGCCAGGGTGGAGCCTGCCACCGAGGTACGTGCCCTTGACCGGGATCGAACCCCTGGATGGGGGGACCCTTCGGTCCGCGGCAGGCCGGCGCTCTACCCACTGGGCCGCCCGGCCAGGGCCTCTGACCGGGCTCCCTCCTGTGCACACACACACACCCTCGCCTGGGATAAAGCTTGTGAGCCGGGCTCGGTGAGAGATGAGGGACCATGACCGATGCCCACACAGAGCCGTTGTGACCACGCACCGAAAAGCTACAAACTGTCTCATTGTCGGCGCCGGACAAAGGGCCGATTCACGGCGAGGTGGCGAGGGGTGGTGGCGCGAGACGCCGTCCCTCTGCGCCCAGCGGCGCGCGGCCTAACACTTAGGGGTGGTGTGTTTCCGGAACTTTCCCCCCCGAATGGTTCCGGGCCACGGGTGGACTCCGGTGAGGAGCTGGGGAGCTGAGAGACACCACCGGGGACAGGAGGTCCGCCTGGGGCTCCCCATTGGCGGGGTCACACCGGCACTGGCACCCATGGGCTCCTGACTCCCTGTGCCAGGCGGGGTTTTAATTTCATGGGAGCCTGTGGGTCCTCTAGCTTCTTACCATTGTTTTGTGTGTGTGTGTTTTTTTAAAAATATATTTTATTGATTTTTCACAGAGAGGAAGGGAGAGAGAGAGTTAGAAACATGGATGAGAGAGAAACATCCACCAGCTGCCCCCTGCTCACTCCCCACCGGGGATGTGCCCGCAACCAAGGTCCATGCCCTTGACCGGAATGGAACCCGGGACCTTTCAGTCTGCAGGCCGATGCTCTATCCACTGAGCCACACGGGTTAGGGCTTCTTACCATTAAATATATATTTCTTTATTAACTTCAGAGAGGAAGAGAGAGAGAGAGAGAGAGAGAGAGAGAGAGAGAGAGAGAGAGAAACATCAGTGATGAGAGAATCATGGGCCGGTGGCTTCCTGCACGCCCCACCCTGGGGCTGGAGCCGGCCACCCACAGGAGCCTGTGCCCCTGACGGGACTCAAACCGTGACCTCTGCCACCTGCAGGGGACGCTGGGAGGCCTCTGACCTCTCGCCGTCCCTCCCGCAGCCGGGGAGGCCCCTGGGGGTCCGGTCACTGCTCCCCCTTTTCCAACCCGACCTCTCCCCCCAGTCAGGACAGTTCAACGAGGACATGATCCCCACCGTGGGCTTCAACATGCGCAAGATCACCAAGGGCAACGTGACCATCAAGGTGGGCCGGGGCGGGGGGGAGCCCCAGGGCAGGGGGGGGCCTGAGGGGGGACCGGGGCGGATGGGGCGGGCAGGGGGGTGTGAGGGGGAGGGCTGGGGGGGTTAGCCCGGGGCAGGGGGGGCGTGAGGGGGTGGGCTGGGGGGGGTTAGCCTGGGGCAGGGGGGAGCCCAGGCAGGGGGAGGGGAGGAAGGGGGGTGGGGAGGGCCTGGCTGCCCCGCCGCTGCTGAGGCCGCCCCTCTTCTCGCCCAGCTCTGGGACATCGGGGGGCAGCCCCGCTTCCGGAGCATGTGGGAGCGCTACTGCCGCGGAGTGAGCGCCATCGTGTGAGTGCTGCCCGCCGCGGGGTCACGACCCCGGCTCCCGTCCCCCCGCACCCCCCCAGGGCCCAGGCTCGGGGGCCCAGGCTCAGGGCTGACCCCCGGGGCCCAGGCTCAGAGCTGACCCCCGGGGCCCAGGCTCAGAGCTGACCCCCGGGGTCCAGGCTCAGGGCTGACCCCCGGGGCCCAGGCTCAGAGGCCTGGAATGCCTGCAGGCCTCATGCCCATCAGCCCAGGAGACACTCCCGGGCCCCCGCCCGCCGGCCCCAGCCCACAGGCCCCAGGAGCCAGAGCTGCCCGGAGGGAGGCCCAGCCCCCGCCCGCCCTCTCACTGGGAAGTCACGGCCGGCCGCCCCTCCCCCAGGTACATGGTGGACGCCGCCGACCAGGAGAAGATCGAGGCCTCCAAGAACGAGCTGCACAACCTGCTGGACAAGCCCCAGCTGCAGGGGATCCCGGTCAGCGGCCCCGCGGGCCCCAGGGCGGCCGGGACATGGCGGGGCGGGGCGGGGGGGCGGAGAGCAGGCCGAGGGCAGCAGCCTGGACCTGGGCCTGTCCTCCCTCCCCTGTAGGTCTTAGTCCTGGGGAACAAGCGGGACCTCCCGGGAGCGCTGGATGAGAAGGAGCTGATTGAGAAAATGTGAGTCCGGGGCCCTCTCTCCCCAAACCCCGGCACCGGAGAGCCAGCGGGCGAGCTGCTGTTCTCAGGGATGGCCACCCGGGGGCAGCAGAGCCCACCGCCTGGGAGCCGCCCGGCCCAGAGCAGAACCCCATCCCAACGCCCCCCCCAAGCCCCCCTCTGCCTAAGGCCCATTCATCTCTGGTTCTCCTCCCCCCTCCCCCCTCTCCCTCCCAGGAATCTGTCTGCCATCCAGGACCGAGAGATCTGCTGTTACTCCATTTCCTGCAAAGAGAAGGACAACATTGGTGAGTGGGTTTGGGGGGGTGACAGGAGGGGGGGGGCAGGGAGGACGGGGGGCCCCCCAAACCCTCACTCCCACCCGAGAGCGCGGTGGCTCTCCTGGGGGTGGGGGTCAGGCAGTCGGAGGCCATATACTTTTTTTCTTTTTTAAAAAAATATATTGTATTGATTTTTTTTTTTTTTTTTTTACAGAGAGGAAGGGAGAGGGAGAGAGAGTTAGAAACGTCAATGAGAGAGAAGCATCCATCAGCTGCCTCCTGCACGCCCCCCAATGGAGATGTGCCCGCAACCAGGGTACATGCCCTTGACCGGAATTGAACCCGGGACCCTTCGGTCCGCAGGCCGGCGCTCTATCCACTGAGCCAAACTGGCTTCAGCATCTTTTTTTCTTTCTTTTTTAATATATTTTTTATTGATTTTCACAGAGGAAGAGAGAGGGATAGAGAGTTAGAAACATCAAAGAGAGAAACATCCATCAGCTGCCTCTTGCACACCCCCTACTGGGGATGTGCCCGCAACCAAGGTGCATGCCCTTGACCAGAATCGAACCCGGGACCCTTCAGTCCACAGGCCGGCGCTCTATCTACTGAGCCAAACCGGTTTCGGTTTATTGATTTTTTTTTTAGAGAGCGAGAGGGAGAGAGAGAAACATCGATGAGAGAGTGACATCATCAGTGAGCTGCCTCCTGCAGGCCCCTGGCTTCTGGGCACCTCGCCCGCCCTGTCCGCGGTCCGGAGCCTGGTCTCCCCCTGTCACACCCCAGACCCCCTCCTGCTCGGCTCTGAGCACCCGCCCCCCTGTCCCGGCCGGGGCTGTTCGCAGCTGATGGCTCTGGGCTTTGATGCCCTGAGGCTGGACCCTGTCTGCAGTCTGGGGGGCCCTGGGCCTGGTCACTGCCCCAGGGGGACACCCCGTCACCCCCTCTCCTCTCCTCCCCCCCACCCCCCAGACATCACCCTACAGTGGCTTATCCAGCACTCGAAGTCACGAAGGAGCTGAGATGGCGGCCCCCCCACCCTCGGACCAGGGACCCACCACCCAGACCTGAAGCCGAGCTCCCAACGCCCCCCCCGCGCCCCCCCAAAGCCCTCCCCCCCCACGGCGCCGGTGTGGGGAGGGGCCCTCGGGGACCCCAGAGTCCTGTTCTGCTGAGGTTTGAACTCCTGTTTTTATTGTAAAATAAATCGCTCCCCCTGGTCCCCTAACCTTCCCCTTACCCATCCGCCCCCTCCCCCCGGCCCTCCCCCACCTGCTTCCCCCTCTCAGCAGCCCCGGTCCAGCCCCCCCCGACCCCGACCCCGTCCCCCGACCCCGTCCCTGCCTCCTTCAACACTTCGGTTATCGTCCTGTGTGTACAGTATATATATGTATATATATTTTAATTTTTTAATTTAAGCAAAGACTAAAATCAACCATCCGATGCTGGGGGGAGGGGCAGGCAGGAGCGGGGAGGGGCGGGCGGCCTGGGGGGGGGGTCGCGGGCACGGGGGGCAGGTTCCAGCCTGGACACTGGCGGCCGCCCCACGCCCGGTGCCCGCGCCCGCATGTCCCACAGCCATGGAGCCCCCCCCCCGAGGCCCCCCTCGTGCCCCCCTGCCTCTGGGGGGGGGGCCGGCACAGCCAGCTGCCCGAGACCACCAGGCCCCGGGGCGGGGGCCCAGCACCCTGTGTCCCTGTGCCCTCCCAGGCCGCCCCCCTCCCTCGGGCACCCCGCGTCTGTCCTCCGTTTCTTGTTTGTTTGTTTGTTTTTATTTTTTACAGCGGTACCAGGAGGGCGCTCAGCATGGGGGCGGCTCCGGGTTCTGTGTGTGTGTGTTTATTTAATTTAATGAATTGTAAAGTGAGGGTCCTTTTTTTTATATTATATATATATACGTTCCAGCTCCTATTTTAACCTCCGTTTGGGACACGGTCCTTGTAACTGTACAATTTTTTTTTCTTTTTTCTTTTTGCCTCCTAACAAGAAACATGAATAAATTAGCCATTTTGTGCTGGGGGGGTGCGGTGTCCTCTGTTTTTCCCTCGCCCCACCCTTGCCCGCCGCCTCTGTGCTGGCGGCTGCCCAGTGGACCTCGGGGGTCTGTCTGAGGGGCCCCCGGGGGCCTGGGGCATCATGGGGAGGGGGTGGGGGGGCCCCTATGTCCTCACAGCCCGGCCGGGGCCTCCCCTGCAGCCTGGGCGGGTCCCCCCTCCCCTCCCCCCGTCCCCACGGCCCAGCTGCAGCCTGGGAGGGGAGGGGCGGGACCTCCCCCTGCTGCCCCCTCCAGCCTGTCCCCCCTCCTCCCCGCGTGCCCCTCCTGCTCGCCCAGCTCACCGGGATCCTGAGCCATCTTGACCCAGTTTCTCAGTGGCCCCACCTCCCCAGCCTCCTCCTCCTCCTCCTCCCTCCTCCTCACCTGCCCCACAGGCCTGCGGGCTCCCAGGGCCGGGCCTGAGCCTGAGCCGGCCCAGCTGCCCCCAGGTGCTGCCCGTGAGCTCAGGCCCCGGCCGCCCCACCCCCCACCCCCATCCTCCGCCCGCCGGTCCGTCCCCGGAGCCGCCCGGACGTGGTGGCTGGGCCCGTGGCCGGCAAACCGCGGCTCGGGAGCCACCGGCGGCTCAGGGCCCCGGAGGGCGGCTCTCCCCCAGACACCAGGGCCCGGGCGCGTCTGTGTGGAAGGCGTTCACGTTTGAACCATGTGGCTCTCCGGAGCCGTGTCCGAGGTGGTGCTGGGGGTGTTTGGCTCTGGGGACGGATGAGTTTGCAGACCGCGGGCCTGGGCGGATGCGCCCGCGGCCGGGAGCTCGGGCACAGCCGGGCAGAGTGTGGCAAACAGCTTTCTGGCCGTCCTCACAGCCCCCCCGTCCGGGCCCGGGGGGAGCGGGGAGCTGGGGTCCCCTCTCCAGCGACAGGCGCTGGCCTGGCCGGAGCGGGCGGGCTGTTTGGGGCTGCATCCTCCAGGGGGGGCGCTTTGGGGGGCCGGGGGGGTCTTCGGGGGGCCTGGGGGGCGCTTTGGGGGGCCGGGGGGGGTGGAGCTGGACATCCAGCTGGGCCTGCCCTCGCAGGTGCCCGATGGCCCCCCGGCGGGAACTGGAGGGGGGACAGACCTGCACCCGTGTCGCTGGCCCCGTGTCCAGGGCCCAGGCCCGGGGTTACCCCCCACCCCCTGCCCCTGCCCCGTGCTCCCCCTGTTCTCCTCCTGTTCTCCCCCCCCCCCGACTCCGATGGCAAAGCTGAGCCGAGACCTCCAGCGACGGGTCCCGCTGACCGAAGTGGGGCCATGCCCCCCAAGTGCCCGGCCCCCCGCCCACCTGCTCTGGGGGATCCACGGATCCACGCCCTCCCGCCCGGCCCCGGTCTGGGGGTGCCCTCCGCCCGGCCCCGGTCTGGGGGTGCCCTCCCCCTGGCCCCGGGTCTGGGGGTGCCCTCCCGCCCGGCCTGGGTCTGGGGGTGCCCTCCTGGCCTCCGCCCCGGTCTGGGGGTACCCTCCCGCCTGGCCCCTGTCTGGGGGTGCCCTCCCGCCCGGCCCCGGTCTGGGGGTGCCCTCCTGGCCTCCGCCCTGGGGAGCGGGTGCCAGCGTCAGCTCACGCCGCCACCCACCCCGCGGCCCAGCCGGGGACCCCGGAGCCACAAAGGCCCATTGTACCCGCCGCCGGCGGGGGGGGAGGGCGGGGGACACAGGGCACTGCCCGTTCCCAAGGCCCCGCGGCCGCTGGCTGCTCTGCGGGCCTCGCGCTGGCAGGCGGGGCAGAGGCTGGGCACAGCCTCGGGTGCCCCCCCCGGCTCCCCTCCACTCAGCCCGGAGCTGGCCAAGCCCCAGGGAGAGAGGCCCCCAAACAGGATGCGGAGGGGCCCCCCCACTCCATCCTCAGCTCTGCCCAGATCCCCCTTCACCTCGGTTCACCCCGAACCCCTCCTCCCTCGGGGGGGGGGCATCCGGGACGGGGAGGGGTGTGGAGGAAGTGCAGGCCTGCCATCCGCCCCCCGTCCAATCCCCGCCCCCCCCCCCAAACCTTCGTTCTCCACAGACAAAGCCGGGCCGCCATCGCCGCGGCAACAGGTCCTCGGAGGGATGGGTGGGTCACCTAGCAACGGCCTCCCTTCCTCCCGGGGCGGCTCAGGGCCCGGCGGCTCAGGGCCCGGGGGCGGGTGCCAGGATGGAGGGAGAACAAGGCGGCTCAGATCCCGGCGGGGGAGGGGGAGGGGAGGTTTGGGGACAGGGCGGGCCCAGGAGAAGGCGACCGGGGCCGGGCAGCCCTGCCACCTCCCCACGGCCCCCCGGGGCCCTCGGAGCCCCCAGGCCGGCGCTCTGGGGGGCCCGGCGGGCGGACCTGCCGGCAGGTCTGTGGTTCTGACCCCGGGCCCCGCGTGGGCCTGGCGGGGCTGACGGTCCCCGGTGAGGTCCCCGTGCCAACGCTCTGGGCCCACATGGGCCCGGCCGCCGAGGAGGGGATGCCCAGGGCCGGACCAGCAGGGAGAGCTGGGGGGGCGGGGGAGGGGGCAGGGGGTGGAGCCAGGGCGGAGGGGGGTGGGGGCAGGCCGGGGAAGGCAGCTGCAGGCCCTCGTCCTGAGTAACAAGAGGAGCCTCAGAAGCGGCGGCTGGAAGCCCGGGTCCGGGTCCGGGGGTGGGGGGTGCCCCTCGAATGGGGCTTTGTGGAGAGGGGAGCGTGGTGGGGGGTTCGGGGGGCTCTGCTAGCTGGCAGCCCTCAGACTCCCCAGGGTCCCTGGCTGAGCACCCTCCATCCTCCTGCCCCTCTGAAGCCCTCAGCCCGGCCGGCGTGGCTCAGGGGCGGAGCGCCAGCCTGTGAACCAGGAGGTCAGGGTTCGATTCCCGGTCAGGGCACAGGCCCGGGTGGCAGGCTCCATGCCCAGTGGGGGGCGTGCAGAAGGCAGCCAATCTGTGGTTCTCTCTCATCGCTGATGTTTATCTCTCTCTCTCTCTCCCTCCCTCTCAATAAAAATGCATTTAAGCCTTAACCGATGGTGCGGCTCAGTGGATAGAGCATCAGTTTGCAGACTGAAGGGTCCCGGGTTCGATTCCGGTTCAGGGCAAGTGCCTTGGTGGTGGGCACATCCCCAGTGGGGGGGCGTGCAGGAGGCAGCTGATCGATGTTTCTCATCAGTGTTTCTAACTCTCTAACCCTCTCCCTTCCACTTTGTAAAAAATCAAAAAAAATATATTTTTTAAAAAAAACACATTTAAAATAAATGAGTAAAACAAAGCCCCGTCAAGCCACAGGTGGCCAGGAGTTCCCCCTGGGCACTGCCCGCCCCGAGGGGGGGGTAGGGGGGCAGTCTGGGGCGCCCCGATCACCCCCAGGACAGGCGGAAGGAAGTGCAGTGGGCACAGGGCTAGTTCTACCTACTTTATTGTGTTTTAAGAAAGACCTCCTACGGGGGAGCCCCTACCGAGGGGGTGGGCACGGAGGAGGAGGAGGAGGAGGAGGAGGAGGAGGAGGAGGAGGAGGAGGGAGGGAGGGAAGAGAAGCTTCCGGAAGAAGACACGGTGCCAGGAGGAGGGAGGGTCCAGGCTGGGGCGAATCCGGTCCAGAGAAGAGCCACATCCGTCGGGCTGGTCCCCCAAGAGCCCCCCGATTCCGGGATGGGGGGCTCGGGGAGGGCACCCGGGGGGCTGGGACCGGCGGAACTGGGGGCTCCCGGCAGGCGGGACGGGGCGTCTGGGGCTGTGTCTAAGGCTCTACAAGCATCCGGCCGCCCCCGGCCTCCGGGTCAGGAAGGCCCTGCGCGGGGAGGGGCCCGGACGTGACCGGAACCTTCCAGGCCAGACCCCCCCGGCCCCTCCGGAGACCGAGCGGGCCGGGCGGTCCCAGCCAGCGCCGCGGGGACGGCCACACGGCAGGCCTCCCCGGGGGCCGGCCTCAGCAGGGCGTGCCCAGCGGCAGCAGCCCCGGCGACCCCCGGGGCTTGTGGAAGTAGACGGAGGGCGCCATCTCGGTCTTGAGCTTGGCGTCGGTGGGGCCGGGGGCGGCCGGGGCGGCCGGGGGGCCCCCGCAGGCCTCGCAGCAGCAGCAGCAGCAGTCCCGGAAGGCCAGGCCCAGCGGCCGCGACACGCACAGCAGCAGCACTGGCGTGAGCGCCGCCTGGAAGAAGGCGGAGAACTGGGCCACCAGGCCCAGCAGCCGCAGCGTCGCGCGGCTCAGCTCAGCCGCCAGGTAGGCGCCCACCAGGCCGCACAGGTGCTGGGGCAGCGTGCACAGCGCGAAGACGGCCGTCAGCCCCACCAGCGTGGCGTTGGGCCGGCCCTCGCCCTGCCCGTGCTTGCCGGCCGCGGGGCACGCTGGCCTGCGCCCGCCAGGAGGGGCGCCCCGCACGCGCCAGGTGACCAGCTGGCAGGTGACGGTGAACAGGACGGGCAGGCAGAAGTAGCAGCCGAAGGACCACCAGGTGCGGGCGTGCTGGTAGGTGAGGACGAGCGAGTAGAGGGACTCGGGCAGGCCGGCCGAGGGGCGCATGGCGCAGGTGTCCGCGGGGCCGGGCTCGGGGCCCGGCTCGGGCACCAGCTGCCACAGCAGCAGCTCGGGCACCGCCAGCGTCATGGCGCCCACCCAGATGACGGCCAGCTTGGCCAGGATGGAGCGGCAGCCCTCGGCGGCCGGGCGCCCCGCGGGCAGCGTGCTGGTGGCCACGTGGAAGCGGTCGATGCCGAGGGCGCAGAGGCTGAAGGTCATGACGCCCAGGGAGGAGACCTGGGCAGGGGAGACGGGGGAGGAGCCACGGTCAGGGGGGCAGCAAGCCCCGCCCACAGTGTGCACGGAGGAGCATTATGGGTGTTTTTTTTTTTGTTCATCCCCCCGCCCCCCCGAGGATATATATATATATATTTTTTTTAATTTATATTTTATTGATTTTATTTTTAAAAAAAATATATTTTATTGATTTTGTACAGAGAGGAAGGGAGAGAGACAGAGAGCTAGAAGCATCGACGGGAGAGAGTCATCGATCAGCTGCCTCCTGCACACCCCCCACCGGGGATATGCCCGCAACCAAGGTGCGTGCCCTTGACCGGAGTCGAACCCGGGACCCCCCAGTCCCCAAGCTGACGCTCTATCCATGGAGCCAAACGGGCCTCGGCTATATTTTATTATTGATTTTAGAGAGGAAGGGAGAGGGAGAAACATCAATGGTGAGAATCACTGATCAGCTGCGCCCTGCACACCCCCTACTGGGCATCGAGCCTGCAAGCCAGGCCCGTGCCCTCGGCTGGAATCGAACCCGGGACCTTTCAGTCCGCAGGCCGACGCTCTATCCACTGAGCCACACCAGCGAGGGCCCGAGGCCATTTCTGCATTGGTGTTTTAGAGAAAGTGGAAGAGAGACAGAGAGAAACATCGATGGGGGAGAAACACATCGATGGGCTGCCTCCTGCACACGCCCCCACCAGGAGGAGCCTGCAGCCCAGGTCCGTGCCCTTGACGGGAATCGAACCTGGGACCCCTCGGTCCGCAGGCCCACGCTCTGCCCACTGAGCCACACCGTTTCCGTGGTCTGGGTTCCGCCCCCGTCAGGTGCAAACGCACGGATGGTCTCAGGGGACACGCCCCGCACACGCTCACACACACACACACACACACACACACACACACACGCTCACACACACACACACACACACACACACACACACGCTCACCCTGGCCCCGTCCGGAGCAGCCGGGCCCGGCCCCGTGGGGTCTGGGATGCGCCCACCCTCCCCTGAGCCGACGGGAAAGCCGCCTGGGAGCCAGGAGGAAGCCACCGGGGCCCCCACCAACAGAGGGCGAGACCACACAGGACCACGCCCCGCGTCCCTCCGCTCGGGGACACAGCCCCCCACTTAGTTTGGCCGCCGGCCGACCCCCCGCAGGGCGGCCGAGGGCTGGGCAGGCCACCGGCTCTCCCCTCCCTCCCCCCATCCACCCCTCACCAGTGTGGCTCAGTGGGTAGAGCGCCGGCCTGCGGACGGAAGGGTCCCGGGTTCGATTCCGGCCAAGGGCACATGCCTAGGTTTCGGGTTTGATCCCCATTAGGGGACGTGCAGGAGGCAGCCAATCAGTGATTCTCTCTCATCACTGATGCTTTTATCTCTCTCTCTCTCTCCCTCTCCCTTCCTCTCTGAAATCAATAAAGATATATTAGCCGTCACAGGTGTGGCTGGGTGGATTAGGAACAGTCGGCCTGCGGACTGAAAGGTCCCAGGTTCGATTCCGGTCAAGGGCATGGACCTTGGTTGCGGGCACATCCCCAGGTGGGGGGCGTGCAGGAGGCAGCTGGCCCATGTTTCTCTCTGGTCGATCTTTCTAGCTCTCTATCCCTTTCTCCCATTCTCTGTAAAAAATAAATAATATATGTATATATATTCAAATTTTTTTAAATCAATAAAATATATTTTAAAATGTGTTTAAAAAAATAAAAATAAAAATAAAATAAAAAGAGTCATTCCTGAGACAATTCCCCCACACACACACCTTTGAACTTGGTTGCAGACTTCACCTACCAACCTTCCTACGAGGAGGGCTGGAGGGTGAGCCCTGC
Source organism: Pipistrellus hanaki (assembly GCF_964339955.1). Classification (NCBI taxonomy): domain Eukaryota; kingdom Metazoa; phylum Chordata; class Mammalia; order Chiroptera; family Vespertilionidae; genus Pipistrellus; species Pipistrellus hanaki. The sequence continues at coordinate 328,564 of NC_140522.1, forward strand.
CCTCCGGGAGGGGAGGAGGTGGCTTGGAGAAGGCCGGGGGCCAGAGGGTGGGTCAGGGTGGGTCTCCGCATATCAGTCCCCCTCCCCAGGCCACTTCCCGGGGGAAAACACCACCATCTATCGGATTCCTCTCATTCTAAGCCCTTTATCTTAAGCACCACTTCGTCCTCCGAGAATTCATTCAGCCCTGGCTGGTGCTGGTTCATGGTTAGAGCCTGGGGGGGGGGGGGGCGTGCACCCAAAGGTCTTGGGTTTGATTCCCAGGAAGGACCCCTGCGTCCCTGGGTCTCAGGTTCGGTCCTCGGGCTCGGTCGGGGCTCCTGGCGGGGAGGCAACACACCAATCCATGAGTCTCTCTCCCATCCACGTTTCTCTCTCTCTCCCCATCCCTTCCACTGTCTCTGAACGGCAACGGGTGCCGAAACCAGTGTGGCTCAGTGGAAGGGTCCCGGGTTCGATTCCGGTCAAGGGCATGGACCTTGGTAGCGGGCACATATCCCCAGTGGGGGGCGTGCAGGAGGCAGCTGGTCGATGTTTCTCTCTCATTGGTGTTTCTACCTCTTTCTCACTTCCTCTCAGTTAAAAAATAAAATAAAAGCAGAAACCGGTTTGGCTCAGTGGATAGAGCGTCGGCCTGCGGACGGAAGGGTCCCGGGTTCGATTCCGGTCAAGGGCATGGACCTTGGTTGCGGACACATCCCCAGTGGGGGGTGTGCAGGAGGCAGCTGATCGATGACTCTCTCTCATCGATGCTTCTAACCTTCTATCCCTCTCCCTTCCTCTCTGTACAAAATCAATAAAATATATTTAAAAAAATTAAATTAAATTAAAAACAAAGGACTGTGCTCAGGCCCCGGGTGACGGGGTCGCGGAGTCGCAGGTCGTGCGCCCACCCCTCCCGCGCCCGGTGGGCCCCCCCACACACACACACTCACCTCCAGGAAGGGCACCGCCCGGCAGGATGTGTCCCCCAGCAGCCGCCGCTGGGCCAGCGCGTGGAAGACCACCACGGGCAGGCAGAGCACCAGCACCAGGAAGTCCCAGAGGGCCAGGCTGGCCAGGATGGCGTACCAGGCGCTCTGCAGCTGGTAGCTGTGGCCCACCACGCACAGCACCGCCAGGCTGGCCACCACGCCCACGGCGAACAGCGCCAGGGCCAGCAGCAGCACCGCGTAGGCCCCGTACGACCGCTCCGTCACCGGGTACAGCGGGTTCCGCATCTGCAGCCGCCGCCCAGGCACCCCGGTGGGCGGGCCCCCCGGGCGGGGGCTGGGGGCCGCCCGGGGCGCGGTGGGCTGCGGGCCGGCGGGCGGGCGGAGGGGCCGGGGGAACTCGGCCCAGGCCTCCTCGGGCACGTATGTCTGCACCCCCCGGGCCTCCTCGTCCTCCGTGCCCCTCCGGGGCCGGCTCCTGGGGTCCGGGGCCCCGGCCGGGAGCCCCCCGGGGGGCAGAGGGGGGTCCCCGGGGCCGCCGCTCGGCCCCGCCGCCGCCGACGCCACCGCGAGGGAGATGGCCAGCGGCCACAGCCACCGCATGGCGGACGGCGAGAGGCAGCTGTGCCGGGAGAGCCGGTGCGGGCAGGGGCCCCGGTGCCCGAGGACCGGAGGGAGGCGGCTGGCCGCTCGGTCCGCCCCCGGGAGGCGTCTGGCACGGCCGCCCTCTCTCCCCAGTGGCCCCCGGCCGCTCCCCCCGGCCTCCCCGCCCCTCTGGCCGGCCGCGGGCTGGGCAGGGCCCTCTGCTGGACACAGAGCTCCCTCTGCTGCCCCGCAGGACACGCCTCCTCAGCGTGGCCGCCCCGCAGCCCCCGGGGGCCGCCCGCTCCGGCCACTGGAGCCAGAAGGGACCTGGGTCCCACGGGGAGCGGGGGCGGGACCGGGGCTGGGACCCCGTCCGTCCGCAGACCGGCTGAGGCAGCCCCCGTGCCTGCCGCTGTCATGCCCTGAGCACACAGCCCGCCCCTGGGCGCCCAGCTGGCATCCCGGCTCCCCTCGCAGCAGCCCGGGGGGCAGGGGGAGAGGGACAGCAGGGCCAGGGTTCGGGTCAGAGACCCCGCGGCTGCAGAGCAAGGCGAGGGCCTGGCCCACGTCCAGAGCCCCGTCCCTGACGCCGTGATCCAGGGGCACCAGCCTGTCGGCCCCCGGCCGCACCAATGCCCCCGGAAAGCAACGGCCGTCAAACACCTCGCCTGGCCCGGCCAGCGTGGCTCAGTGGGTAGAGCGGTGGCCTGCGGACGGAAGAGTCCCAGGCTCCATTCTGGTCCAGGGCACACGCCCAGGTTGCAGGCTCGATTCCCCCCCCCCCTCCAGCAGGGGGCGCACAAGAGGCAGCTGATCAATGATTCTCTTCACAGATGTTTTTTTCTATTCCTCTGTTTCCCTTCCTCTCTGAAATCAATTTTAAAAAAATGATGAGAGAACCAAATATGTATATTTGGTTCTCTCATCATTGAGGTTTCCGTCTCTCTCTTCCTTCTCCCTTCCTCTCTAAAATCAATTAAAAAAAAAATTTTTTTTTTAAGTGGAAACAGCCGAAACCAATTTGGCTCAGTGGATGGAGCGTCGGCCTGCGGACTGAAGGGTCCCGGGTTCGATTCCGGTCCAGGGCATGCGCCTTGGTTGCGGGCACATCCCCAGTGGGGGGCGTGCAGGAGGCAGCTGACGGATGTTTCTCTCTCATCGATGTTTCTCTCTCTCCATCTCCCTTCCCCTCTGAAATAAAATTAATAAATAAATAAATAAATAAAATTTTAAAGTGGAGTCCGGGCCGGAGAGGAATAGAGCCGCAGCCGGCACAGACCCTGGGGCCGCAGCCGGGCATGTGCCCGAGGGGTGGACCTGGGCCCAGGCCGAGCCCCTCTGCTCCTCCTTTGCTCTCATCGCTGAGCCCCAGTCACCCCTCGTTGCCCGGGGTGGGGGTTGGGGGGGGGGGTGCTGGGTGAACTCTGACCCCTGAGCGGGCTCCCTCGGGTCTGTGGGGACGGCTGGACCGGCAGCGGCCACTAGGGGGAGGCAGATGTCCAGTAACCAGGGCCTCGCTCTCCATCATCACCTCCCCCTGGCCCACCCCCAGGCCCCTGCACCCCAACACCAAGGGCCAGGGGATGTGCCTCCATCCCTCACCACCCCAAGGGCGCCCCACATGCCCCCCCCCCCGGCTCTGCTCCTGTCCCAGAGGCTGCTGCCAGGACCACCCCTCCCCGCAGGCCAGGGCAGGCCGGTCCCTGGTCCGAGGCCGGCGGGAGGCAGGACTCCTGGCCGCGGGAATGTCTGTGGGATCCCAGGATTCCCCATCCCCCTCCCTCGGGGTTCCCCAAGGCCGGGACCAAAAGGGTACGGGGTGGGCCGGGACGGGCTGGGCCGGGGTGGGACAGAGGCCGGGGCTGCCCCGGGACCCGGATGAGAGTGGCCTGGGAGGCAGGCTCTGGGCCGGGGGGCTGGTGTGTTTGTAGGAAAAACGTTGTCAGGCACCCGGCACGGATCGAGGCCCAGGAGCCCGTGTCCCTCTGATGTTTGCACCCCTCGGCGGACGGGGAGCTCACTACCACCGAGGGCGCCCCCTCTGGGCCGGGACCTGGCCCTGGAGCCGGGAGCCGGGGCTGGGACGGCCCGGAGGGAGGTGGGGGCGTGCCAGGGTCCTGCCCCCCAGCCCCCACCCCCACCCTCGGGTGCTGCTGCCCCCCCTGGCAGCCGCTGGGACAGCGGATCACTCATTGCTGGTGCCCCGTGCCCTGACCCAGGGCTAGCTCAGCACAGAGGAATGCTGGGAGGGGGGGCGGGAAAGCCGGGCGGGCGAGGGTTAACCCTTCCCGGGCGGAGGGCGGCGCGGGCACCAGGCGAGGCGGCCACCGCCTTCTCTCCGGGCCCCTGCAGCCACGAGGGGCACGCTGGTCCCCGCCCCCCTCGGGCTGTCAGTCCTCCCTGGTCCCCGCCCCCCTCGGGCTGTCAGTCCTCCCTGGTCCCGCCCCCCTCGGGCTGTCAGTCCTCCCTGGTCCCCACCCCCCTCGGGCTGTCAGTCCTCCCTGGTCCCCGCCCCCCTCGGGCTGTCAGTCCTCCCTGGTCCCCGCCCCCATCGGGCTGTCAGTCCTCCCTGGTCCCCACCCCCCTCGGGCTGTCAGTCCTCCCTGGTCCCCGCCCCCCTCGGGCTGTCAGTCCTCCCTGGTCCCCGCCCCCATGGGGCTGTCAGTCCTCCCTGGTCCCCGCCCCCCTCGGGCTGTCAGTCCTCCCTGGTCCCCGCCCCCCTCGGGCTGTGAGTCCTCCCTGGTCCCCGCCCCCCTCGGGCTGTCAGTCCTCCCTGGTCCCCGCCCCCCTCGGGCTGTCAGTCCTCCCTGGGCCCCGCCCCCCTCGGGCTGTCAGTCCTCCCTGGTCCCCACCCCCCTCCGGCTGTCAGTCCTCCCTGGTCCCCGCCCCCATCGGGCTGTCAGTCCTCCCTGGTCCCCGCCCCCATGGGGCTGTCAGTCCTCCCTGGGCCCCGCCCCCCTCGGGCTGTCAGTCCTCCCTGGTCCCCGCCCCCATGGGGCTGTCAGTCCTCCCTGGTCCCCGCCCCCATGGGGCTGTGAGTCCTCCCTGGTCCCGCCCCCATCGGGCTGTCAGTCCTCCCTGGTCCCCGCCCCCCTCGGGCTGTGAGTCCTCCCTGGTCCCCGCCCCCCCTCGGGCTGTGAGTCCCCCCCTGGTCCCGCCCCCCTCGGGCTGTGAGTCCCCCCCTGGTCCCCGCCCCCCTCGGGCTGTCAGTCCCCCCTGGTCCCCGCCCCCATCGGGCTGTGAGTCCCCCCTGGTCCCCGCCAGGCATCCAGCTCACAGCTCACAGCCCGGCCGGCGTGGCTCAGCGTCGACCTGGGAGCCAGGAGGTCAGGGTTCGATTCCCGGTCAAGGGCACAGGTCCGGGTGGCGGGCCCCGTCCCCAGTGGGGGGCGTGCAGGAGGCAGCCGGTCCATGATTCCCTCTCATCCTGGATGATGTTTCTACCCCTTCCTCTCTGAAATCAATAAAAAATAAAAATATATATCTATATTATTATTATTTTGTAAAGAATTCACACACATCTCCTCCTCTCCCAGCTGTGTGGCTGTGGGCGGGTCCCTGGGTCACTGGCCTGCCTGACCCCAGAGCTCAGGAGGGCGAGCTAAGTCAGTCCCACAGGCCGGGGGTTGGGGTGGGGGGGCGTTCTGAGCGGCTGGACACCCCGAGGCAGTGCAGACCCCCCAGGGGTGTGCGCATGGTGGGGCCCCTCCTCCCTCCTCACAGGGGGAGGCAATACTTGGAGGGTCCCTGTGCTCAGGAGGGAGGTGGGCAGAGCCGAAACTGGTGTGGCTCAGTGGATAGAGCGCCAGACTGCGGACAGAAGGGTCCCGGGTTCGATTCTGGTCAAGGGCATGGTCCTTGGCTGCAGGCACATCCCCGGTGGGGGGTGTGCAGGAGGCAGCTGATGGACGTTTCTCTCTCATCGATGTTTCTAGCTCTCTCTCCCTCTCCCTTCCTCTCTGTAAAAAAAAAAATCAATAAAATATATATATATTTTAAAAAGTATTAAAGGAAGAAGAATTGCAAGTGAAAAATCAAACAACAAATCAAAAAAGCGGACCTTAATTCATATGCCATATACCATTACATCTAAATAATAATAACAATAAAATAAATAAAGTAAAAAAATATATATTTAAAAAATTATAAAACATAATATATGTACACAGATAATAATTTAATAAAAAATGTAAAAAAAATAATAATAATAATAATTTTTAAAAAAGGAGGCAGGCAGAGGGCCCCGAGCGGACGCCCTGGACCTCAGACCCCACGGTGTCCGTCCCTCTCCGGTCAGGTCCCACCTCCGTCCACCCCGTCCTCTCCCGGCTGCCGGACGGGGCCGGGCCGGGCCGGGCGGACGGGGCAGAGGCCGGGGTGTGATGTCAGGGCCACACCCCGGGGGCGGAGGCGGAATTTCCCAGAGGCATCGGAGCTAAAGATAGCTGCCCTCGGGGCCCCGCCCCTGCTGGTTCCTTGGAACTGGCCGGGTCACCGGGCGCTGGCCCTGGGGGAGGGGCAGGGGTTCTGGCCCGGAGAGGCCTGCCCCCTGGCCTCCTGCCTGCCTGCAGGGCCCGCTGGGTGCTTGCTCCGAAGCTGCTCTAGGAGTGTCCAGGCTGTCCAGCCCCTGGCCGAGTGCATGCACCGGTTGGCACAGCCGTTGCATCTGCAGGGCTGGGCGGGGAGGGCTGGGCGGGCGGGTGGGTCCAGTGAGGCCGGGCCTCGGGGCTCCGTACGGCTCCGTGGTTGATCATCGACCTAGAATCCAGGAGGTCACGGTCAGGGCACAGGCCTGGGCGGCAGGCCCCATCCCCAGCAGGAGGCAGCCGACCCATGATCCTCTCTCATCTCATCACAGATGTTTCTCTCTCTCCCTCTCCCTTCCTGTGTGACATCAGTGAAACACAGCTTTTATAAAAAAAATAAAGTAGGGAAATAATATCCGCCCTCACTGGTGTGGCTCAGTGGATAGAAGGTCGGCCTGCGGACGGAAGGGTCCCGGGTTCGATGCCGGTCAAGGGCATGTGCCTTGGTTGCGGGCATGTACCTTGGGGCCGTGCAGGAGGCAGCTGATGGATGTTTCTCTTCTCATCGATGTTTCTGACTCTCTCCCCCTCTCCCTTCTTCTCTGTACAAAATTAATAAAAATATATTTTTAAAATGTACCATTAAAAATATATATATATATTTTATTGATTTTTTACAGAGAGGAAGGGAGAGAGATAGAGAGCTAGAAACATCGATGAGAGAGAGACATCGGCTGAGCTGCCTCTTGCACACCCTCTACCGGGGATGTGCCTGCAACCAAGGTACCTGCCCTTGACCAGCATCAAACCCGGGACCCTTCAGTCTGCAGACCGAAGCTCTATCCACTGAGCCACACCGGTCTCGGCTCTTTTGCCCATTTCTGACCCAAGTGGGGGAGGAGGTGGCAGTGGCCAAGGCCAAAAGGCAAACCCGTGTCTGTGCATGTGTGTGCGTGTATGTGCGTGTGCGTGTGTGTCTGTGCGTGTCCGTGCGTGTGTGTCTGTGTCCACGCAGCCCGGGGAGACCAGTGCCCCTCCCCATGGGGAGGGGTCCGGAGCCGGGCACCTGGGCGAAGGGGAGTGTTGGCTTCTCTCTGGGACGGCCGGGCAGGCCAGGCTGGCGGGTGCGGCCAGCAGGGGCCGCCCGGGAGCGTCGATGGGAGGGCGGCCGGCCGGGTGCGGTGGCTGAGTCAGGCTGAGCGTTATCTCCGAGGCCTCCGCCCGCCGGACGGACCCTGCTCCCCACGCACGGGCAGCACTGACGCGGGCGGCGGCGGCCGACTCTGGGTCAGTGGGACGATGTTTTCCCAGCATCGCCCTGACCTCCGAGCTCCGGGCGCCTCTGCCCGCCCGCGGCCGGCGCACCGGGAGGGACCGGGAGCCGCCCGGCTGGGCCGGCAGCCCACACGTGATGGCCGGAGGACCTTCTGGAAACCAAGTCCCAGGCTGGGAGGGGCCCTGGGGACCTGGCGGGGGGGTGGGGGGGTGGGGGGGACGGTTGCCACGGTAACTCCACGGTAACTTAGCAAGCTTCGGAGGGTCTGGCAGAGAGAGGAGGGAGAGGCCAGGGACCCTGGGTCCAGGGCTTTCACACACGCGTGGATCCTGGTCCCACAGGGGTGCACGGAGAGCTGTGGGCGAGTCCCAGGCCCGCGGTCGGCAAACTCACCCGTCCGCAGAGCCCCATGCCAATAGCACCACGACGGACATGTCTCTGGAGAGCCACGTCTTTTTAAAAATATATATTTTATTGGTTTTTCACAGAGAGGAAGGGAGAGAGACAGAGAGCTAGAAACGTCGATGAGAGAGAAACATCGACCAGCTGCCTCCTGCACACACACCCCCACCGGGGATGTGCCCGCAACCAACGTCCATGCTCTTGACCGGCATCGAACCCGGGACCTTTCAGTCCGCAGGCCGACGCTCTATCCACTCACTGAGCCACACCGGTTTCGGCAAGAGAGCCACATTTTTTATTTATTTATTTTTTTAATTTATTTTTTAAAAAATATATTTTATTGATTTTTCATAGAGAGGAAGAGAGAGGGATAGAGAGAGTTAGAAACATCGATGAGAGAGAATCATCGACCAGCTGCCTCCTGCACACACACCCCCACCGGGGATGTGCCCGCAACCAACGTCCATGCCCTTGACCTGAATCGAACCTGGGACCCTTCCGTCCGCAGGCCGACGCTCTATCCAGGGAGCCACACCGGTCTGGGCAGAATACAAGTTTTGTGTCTGGGCTGTGGGGGCCTCTGAGGGGCACCTGGGCAGGCCCCTGCCAGCTTCCTGTGGCTGCCAGGCTGTCTGAGCACCCTGGACTCTGAGCCCCCGCCCGCCCGCCCGCCCGCCGGCCGGCCTGGGGCGGCTGCACCGGGTGCTGGGCAGAGGGCCAGGGGGAATTTTCCACCTGCCGCCCTGCTCCCTGCTCCGTGGTCTGGAGCGAGGCCTGGGAAAGGGCCGGCCCCTCGGCGTACGCCCCCGTGTCTGGGGCTGCCTCCCGCGGGAACGGCCAGCCCCAGCCTCCCTTTCCCCCTTCAGAGGGCAGCCCACCTGGGTGAGCAAGGTGGAGGAGGAGGCTCCGCGACTGAGCGTCCGCCCAGGACCCAGGAGCTCAGGGTTCGATTCCCGGTCAGGGCACAGGCCCGGGGGGCGGGCTCCATCCCCGGTGAGGGGCGTGCAGGAGGCAGCCGGTCCACGATTGCTGTTTCTCTCTCTCCCTCTCCTTTCCTCGCTGAAATCAATTAAAATATATTTGAGTTGAAACCGGTGTGGCTCAGTGGATAGAGCGCCACCCTGCAGACCGAAGGGTCCCGGGTTCGATTCCGGTCGAGGGCATGGACCTTGGTTGCGGGCACATCCCCGGTGTGGGGTGTGCAGGAGGCAGGGGATGGATGTTTCTCTCTCATCGATGTTTCTAGCTCTCTGTCCCTCTCCCTTCCTCTCTGTAAGAAACCAATAAGATATATTTAAAAATAAAAAAATAAAAATAAATAAAAAAGGAGGTAGATCTTGGCTCATCCACGGGAACCCCGCCTCATCCAGACGGGGACAGGACGCGGGGCCGAGTGTCCAGGCTCAGGACCCAGGTCCCGCCCACACCACCTTCCCGCTCCCTCCCCCACACCCTCCGCCTCCCTCCCAGCCCCGACCCTGACCCTCTACCCCTGGCTTCGCTTTCCCGGAGTTTGTGAGCCCGGCCAGCCCTCTGGGCCTCCTTGTGTGCGTGAGAGCAGCTTGGGGGCCCCCACCACCCTCAGGGTGCCCCCCCCCGGTCACCCCAGGCCGGCTGAGAGGGCCGGAGCCCAGGGCAGGGGGAGGGAGACTGGAGACTGGACAGCAGGGCAGGGGGTGCTGAGACCGGGGCCTCCAGAGAGGGCCGGAGCCCGGGGCAGGGGGAGGGAGGCCCCCTGGCCTCCAGATCACTCGCCTTGCCGGCCGGGGGACCCCCCAAGAACCCTGGCCCGGCCTCGGGGCCCCGCGGGGGGTGAGGTCAGGGCGCCCGCAGCCCGCAGTGTCTGCAGGGCGAGCACCTGCTCTCAGAGGAGTAAACAGAAAACGGGCGGCCCCGGGGCAGGGGCGGGGCTGAAACTGGGTGCCCGGAGCAGGTGAGTCACATTCTCACTCCGTCTCACTCGGTGGCCATGACGGAGCGGGGAGGGGAGCGTGGGGGGCGGGGGGAGCGGGGGACAGGCCGATCCCGGGCACCGCACAGGCCCAGCCAGGCCCCACACCCCTCCTCCGTCGTCCGGGACTCCCCGGGCGGTCCCTGGACACCTCACCGCCCGCCCGCCTCTTCCTCGGACTGAGTTGCTGGGAATCGCCATGCCTTAGGGACGGCCCAGAGAGGCCTGGAGACACACAGCACAGCCTCATCGCCCCGGGGCGGGCGGGGGGGGCGGAACTCCCCAGCCGCAGGTTCCATCCTGGGAGCCAAGAATAGAACTCTCGGCCCGGCCCGGCCCTGTCCTGCCCCGGTCCGTCCCCCGAACAAGATCTGTAATCACAGACGTGGCTACAGAGAGAGGCGGGCGGCTCCGTCAGGCCCCGAGCTGCCCCGGGGCAGGGGCTGGACGTGAGGCCCCCAGCCTCCCTGACGTCAGCCTGGGTGTCAGCCTCAGCGGGAAGGGCCCTCCCGGAGCCCTGCCCCGCGGGTGACATCACGGGGCCGGCGGGGAGAGGAGGGCGAGGAGGCCAGCAGGGCCGCCCGAGGGGGGCGAAGGGGGGGGGGCAGAAACTCAGGTGCCGCCCCCTGAAACCAGGGTCCGTGCCCACCCAGCCGGGGCACTGAGTCAGCGCCGGCCAGGCCTGCCCCGCGGCCGCGGCCTCCTCGGCGCTGTGGTTGGGGTGGAATTCGCAGAATGCCGTGTTTCAGGTCACCCTGGCACATCCCGGCCTGCCCCCGGGCGGCTGAGACCGGGCAGGTTTCAGGGTCCCTGAGCCTCCTCTGTAACGTGGGGGGGCCTCCAGGGTCCCCGTGAAGAGCTGGCCGGTGCCCCGGGGGCCGCTCCCCGACCGGGCTGGATTCCTGGGAGGTTGGAGGCAGGCAGGGAGGCCAGGCCGACCGGCCGGCGTGGCTCCGTGGCCGAGCGCTGACCTGTGAACCAGGAGGTCAGGGTTCGATTCCCGGACGGGGCACAGGCCTGGGTCCGGGGCTCCATCCCCAGGGGGAGGCGTGCAGGAGGCAGCCGGTCCATGATTCTCTCTCCTCATGGATGTGTGGTTTGGTTTTTGTTTTTGCTTTTAATATATGTTTTATTGATTTTTTTAATATATATTTTATTGATTTTTTACAGAGAGGAAGGGAGAGAGATAGAGAGCTAGAAATGTCGATGAGAGAGAAACATCGACCAGCTGCCTCCTGCACAGCCCCCACCGGGGATGCGCCCGCAACCAAGGTACATGCCCTTGAGCGGGATCGAACCCGGGACCCTTCCGTCCGCAGGCCGACACTCTACCACTGAGCCACACCGGTTTCAGCTTATTGATTTTTTTACAAAGAGGAAGGGAGAGGGGAAGAGAGTGAGAAGCATCGATGAGAGAGAAACATCCATCAGATGCCTCCTGCACACCCCACACTGGGGATGTGCCCGCAACCAAGGTCCATGCCCTTGAGCGGAATCGAACCCGGGACCCTTCCGTCCGCAGGCCGACGCTCTATCCACTGAGCTCAAACCGGTTTCAGCTTTTTTTCTTCTTTTTTTCTTTTAAATATATTTTTGTTGATTTTGCAGAGAGGAAGGGAGAGGGATAGAGAGTTAGAAACATGCATGAGCAAGAATCATTGATTCAGTCCCTGGGCCGACACGCCATCCACGGAGCCAAACCGGTTAGGGCTCATCATTGATGTTTCTCTCTCCCTCTCCCTTCCTCTCTGAAATCAATGAAAATATACACGGAGTGGCCAGATGTGATGATGATCCCTGAAGGCATCATCATCTGGCCACTCCGTGTCCGTCCTGTAGAATAAAAGGCTAATATGCAAACGGTCCCCTTGACCAGGAGTTCGACCAGCAGGCAGGCTGGCCACCCGCCCACGTCCCCTCCCCCTGGCCAGGCTTGCCGGACCCCACCCGTGCACGGATTCCATAACAATAATCTGTCCACTCCGAGTATATCGATGGGAAAATATCCTCAGGGGAGGATTAACAATAATGAAAATATTTTTTTAAAAATGAGGCCAAGTTACCAGAAGGAGGTGGCAGACAGAGGGGAGGTGCCGAGCTGGGAGGGAGGGAGGGAGGGAGGGAGTCCCAGGCCCCCGGGAGTGACAGCCCAGGCCCCACCCGGCCCTCCCTGAGGGCCCCCTCCCGGGAACACACCCAGCAGGGAGCCGGGTGAAGCAGGATGGGGCAGGGACGGGTCAGTTTCAGCCCCTTCTGGGGGCGGGGTGGAGCCAGGCGGGGGAAGGGGGGCAGGCTGAGGTCATTGCCAATGTCAACAGCCGTCTCCGTGGGCAGGGACTGGCCTGGCACCTGCAGGCCGGGTGCCCAGCCCACAGGCCCGGGTTCTGGCCGCTCCTGCCTCTGCTGGCGTTTCTCTCTCTCCCCCGTTCTCTGTCTGCATCCCACAGCCTGGTCACTGCCCTTCGGGACCACGGACCTGCCCCCCGCCCCCCCTGTGTCACCCCCAAACCCCAGAGGGGCCCCCGGAGGAGTCACCGCCCGCCGATCCTGCCCTGAGGACAGAAACCGCCGAACACACACACCACACACGCGTGGCGGCCACGCTGGCCTGGTGGGGGCGTGGAGGCATGACTGCTCCCCACAAGGCACACGACCTTTAACCCAGCGCCCCTCCTCCGCCAGCCCACCCGAAACCTGGGGTACGTCACCCCAACCCGAGTCTCGACGAGACCCCTCTCCCTGCCCGGCCCGGTGGCTCTGTGGCGGAGCGTCCGCCTGGAAACCAGGAGGTCAGGGTTCGATTCCCGGTCAGGGCACAGGCCCGGGTGGTGGGCTCCATCCCCAGTAGGGGGCGTGCAGGAGGCAGCCGCTCCGTGATTCTCTCTCATCGTGGATGTTTCTCTCTCTCTCTCCCTCTCCCTTCCGCTCTGGAATCCATAAAAATATATTTTTAAAAAGATTTGCGCCCCCCAGGAGCAGGCGGAGGATTTAACTAGAAGATGGGTGCAGGGTGCAGGGTGCCCGGGCCGGCAGACCCCCCAGTCCCCGCCTGGCCCTGGAGGGGGCCGGGCTCCCTCTCTGCCCAGGGCCTGCTTTGTTTTGCAAAATCGGAAGGAGTTTCCCGCCCCAGAGGAGGAGGGCAGGGGAGGGGCGGCCGGCCCTCCCACCGGGCCGACTCTGCTTTCTTTTCTTTCTCTTTTTCTTTATTTTATATATTTTATCGATTTCTTACAGAGAGAGGAAGGGAGAGGGAGTGAGCGTGAGAAACATCGATGAGAGAGAAACACCGATCTAACGCCTCCTGCACACACACACACCCACCCCCCCCCCAAACCAAGGTCCATGCCCTTGACCGGAATCGAACCTAGGACCCTTGGGTCTGCAGGCCGACGCTCTATCCACTGAGCCACACTGGCCAGGGCTCCGCGTTCAGGGTCACCACCTCCTGCAGCGTGCCCCTCGCCCTTCCCTCTCCCAAATGTCCCCCGAGCTCCCCCATTCCCCCCCCCCCCCGGACGCTCTGCACCCCATGCCCCTCCTCCCTGGCTGAGCCTGTTTGCTCAGGGTGGGGACCTGGCCCTGGGAGCCAGCCTTTGGCCCACACTGAGGGGGGGCCCCCACCGAGCCCCCCCAGGCAGCCCTCACAGGGAGAACGCCTCCTGCATCCGGGCAGTTCACAGGGGTCCCCCCTGCCCCCTCCTGTCCTGGGGTGCCCCTGCTCGGCGGGCGGGCGGGCGGTGGGACGGCTTTACCGGTGCCCTTTGCCCAGGGGGGGGGGCGGGCTGAGGGGAGCCAGCAGCTGCCTCGCCCAGCCCTCCCTAACCCCCGTCTGGGCGGGGCCGCCCTCCGGCCCCCCTCCCGGTGCCCAGTCCCCGCAGGCCGCGGGCGGGCAGGCGGGCGGTGGCACAAAGGGCCCTTTGTCTGGGCTGCAATGGCTGTCCTCTCCGGTGTGGGGCCCTGTGGGGCTGTGGGCGGGGGGCGGGGCCCGGGCCTGGGCGGGCGCCGGGATGAGGGGGCCACCCCCACCCCCACCCCCACCCCCCGGCGCTGACAGCCCAGTCCCGGACCCCGATCCTCACCCTTTGGGCCCCCCCAGGCTGGGCCCAGGAGCTGGGAGCCACGCAGGGAAGGCAGCCAGGAGCCGGGGGGCCTGGGCGGGCCGGGGGGTGCCCCCGCCTGGCACCGGCTCGGTTTACAGCCTGCCAGCGCGGCACTGGGTGTGAACGTGCCGGGAGGCACTGCCTGGTGACAAAGGTAGAGCCTGCTCTGGCCCCGGGCCACCCTCCTCCCAGGGCCTCTGGGGGGGACGGGGGAGTGGGGAGGGGGGAAGAGGGGAAAGGGGGGACCCAGCCCTCCAACCCCCCCGGGGCCGGCTCTCCCATCGGCTCTGGCACAGGGAGTCTCTGCCCGGAGATCCAGGGCCCGGGCCCTTCTCTGCCCATGGCCCTGCAGCCCCTGCCATCAGCACCTGCAGCCCCTGCCCCGCCCAGCTCCTGTCCCCTGGGGTCTCCCCAGCTCCCCTCCCCTCCCCCCTGGGGTCCACGGGGGGACCCGGCCTCCAGGGGGCTTGTCCGGGGCCCCGGGACACACAGGCTGCAGACCAGAGGTTCCCTGCGCCTCCACCAGCCGACCCCATTCAATTTCTTAAACTAAAGAATCCATCAGCCGGGCCCCTGCGGCTCAGCGGTGGAGCCTGGACCCCTGAACCAGGGAGGTCAGAGTTCAGTGCCCGGCCGGGGCACAGGCCCAGGTTGCCGGCGACAGGGGCCTGGGGACCGGCGTGGGGAGCGGTGCCGCGGACGCCGGCAGCAGGCACACAGGCCAGACGGGCGGCCTGGCCCTGGGCATCTCAGTCCGTTATCGGTTTCCTCCGAAGCCCTTATCTCCCTGGACTCACAGCCGCTCGGCTGGTCTCCCCGCCCCGCCCGGCTCTATCAGGTTCGAGAGTAACTGCTCTCCAGGCGGCCGGGAGCCGGGGCCAGGGCCGCGGCCGGCGAGGGAAGGCGTGTGTGTGTGTGTGTGTGTGTGTGTGTGTGTGTGTGTCTGCCCGGCCCGCCCTCAGCCAGGCCCACGCGCCCCGGCTGGCTGGAGCCCCTCGTCCCCATCTGGGAAAGAGCCAGGAGACGGGGGACCCCGGGAGGCCACCTCTGAGCTAAAATGTCCATTTTCTTCATTATTATTTTTTAAAAATATGTTTGTATGGATGTCAGAGAGGAAGGGAGAGGGAGAGAGAGAGAGAAACATTGTTGATGAGAGAGAATCATGGACCGGCCACCTCCTGCACGCCCCACCCTGGGGATGGAGCCTGTAACCCGGGCCTGTGCCCTGACCGGGACTCGAACCCTGACCTCCTGGTTTCTAGGTCACGCTCAACCACTGAGCCATGCTGGCCAGGGGGCTGGGCTCATGCAAGTTTTTCTAAAAAATATATTTTATTGATTTTTTTACAGAGAGGAAGGGAGAGGGATAGAGAGCTAGAAACATGGATGAGAGAGAATCATCGATCTGCTGCCTCCTGCACGCCCCCCACTGGGCATGTGCCCGCAATCCAGATGGATGCCCTTGACCGGAATCGAACCCGGGACCCTTCAGTCCGCAGGCCGTACGCTCTAACCGCTGAGCCACACGGGTCAGGGCAAGTTTTTTGTTTCTGTTTTTGAGGGGAGAAGGGTTTACAGCCCCCTCCTCTGCCCCCCAAAGCCTGGCAGGCCTCCCGCTCCCCTCACTGTGAGTCCGTGCCACCGCCCAGGGCGCGGCCCCTCCCTCCCAGCCTGGCCCAGGGCAGCCTCCCGGTCAGCCTGTTTGCTTTACACGCGGCGAGTTTACACGCCCGGCGCTGCCAGGCCCCGAGGGCGCGCCTCTGACCGGCACGCAGCAGCCGGTTGCACGGTGACCTGTGCGTTTGCCGTCTCCACCCAGACTGTGTGTGTCCCCCCCGCCCCACACCGGGGGCCGGGGTCCCCAGCCGGGCCCCGAGCCAGCGCTGGGCTCCGCAGGGAGGGACGCTGCTCAGAACCCTCCGTCCCCTCTGAGTCCCCCCACAGGCCAGTTCTGCTCTGTCCCCCGCCCTCCGCGCCCCCCACATCCTGCTCTCCTCGCGCCCCCTCTGCTCCGCCCTCGGCAGCCAGAGGGGACTCGGCCAGGGCGGCCTCAGCTTCAGCTCCCCGCTGATGTCTCTCTCCCCCTTCCATGGGAGATCAATAAGAACACGTTTTAGCCGAAACCGGTGCGACTCTGTGGACAGAGCGTCGGCCTGCGGACTGAAGGGTCCCAGGTTCGATGCCCGTCAAGGGCATGGACCTTGGTTGCGGGCACATCCCCAGTGGGGGGCGTGCAGGAGGCAGCTGATCAGTGTTTCTCTCTCGTCGATGTTTCTAGCTCTCTATCCCTCTCCCTTCCTCTCTGAAAAAAAAAAACAAAAACAAACACACACACACACACACACACACATATATATATATATATATATATATATATATATATGATTTTTAAAGCATTGTTTTTTTGTTTTGTTTTAAATACATCTTATTGATTTTTTATGAGAGGAAAGGAGAGACATAGTTAGAAACATCGATGAAAGAGAAACATCGATTAGCTGCCTCCTGCACACTCCCCACCGGGGATGTGGCCCCAACCAAGGTGCATGCCCTCGACCGGAATCGAACCCGGGACCTTTCAGTCCGCAGACCAAGGCTCTATCCACTGAGCCAAACTGGTTTCGGCAAATATATTTTTTAAATATATATTTTATTGATTTTTTATGAGAGGAAAGGAGAGAAAGAGTCAGAAACATCGATGAGAGAGAAACATCCATCAGCTGCCTCTTGCACAGCCCCTACCGGGGATGTGCCCGCAACCAAGGCACATGCCCTTAACAGGAACCGAACCCGGGACCCTTCAGTCCGCAGGCCGGCGCCCTACCCACTGAGCCACACCGGTTTCGGTAGAAGGAAAGTTTTAAATGACAGCCCACTCCAGGCCAGCAGGCTGTCTCCTCCCCTGGGACCCACCCTTCCCCCTGCTGCCCTTAGCTCCCAGCACCCAGCCTCCCCCACGTCCAGCCCCGGCCTCGGACCCCTCACCACGGGGCCCACAGGACCCGGCCTGGCCTCCCTCCCGCACACACAGCCTCCCGCCAGCCGCTCTGGACACAGACCGGCCGGACGCGGCCACCAGCACGTCGCCCACCTCCAGGGGCGCATGCCTGCCCCTGTCTCATCCCGTGTCCTTTCCACCGGGTTTATCAGTCCGGCCAGCGGGGCAGGAGGGCCCGGGGGCCTGGGCGGCTCCCTCAGGGTCACATGTGTGTCAGACCCACACGCTCCGGCCTCTAGGGAGAAGCACGACGGAAGCTCGGAGCCCGGACGTCATTCGCCGTTGGGGGAGCCGCTGGTTCAAACACCGGATCAGCCGAAACCGGTGTGGCTCAGCGGATAGAGCGTCCGGCCTGCGGACTGAAAGGTCACGGGTTCGATTCCTGTTAAGGGCATGGACCTTGGTTGCAGGCACATCCCCAGGGGGGGGGGGGTGTGCAGGAGGCAGCTGATGGATGATTCTCTCTCATCGATGTTTCTAACTCTCTATCCCTCCCTCTTCCTCTCTGTAAAAAAAAAAAAAAAAAAAAAAAAATCAATAAAATATATATTTTTTAAAAAACAACGAATCATTTTTTCCCCCATCAGGAGTCACGCCAACGGCCCAGCCAGCAGGGCTCGGTGGTTGAGCCTTGACCTATGAACCACTGTGAACTCCATCCCCAGTGTGGGGCGTGCAGGAGGCAGCCGGCCAGTGACTCCCTCTCATCATGGGTGTTTCTTTCTTTATTTTTAAAAAATATATATTTTATTGATTTTTCACAGAGAGGAAGGGAGAGGAGGGAGAGAGAGTTAGGAACATCGATGAGAGAGAAACATCCATCAGCTGCCTCCTGCACGCCCCCCACTGGGGATGTGCCTGCAACCAAGGTCCATGCCCTTGACCGGCTCTCTCTAAAAAAAAAAAAAAAAAAAAATTGATGTCAGAGAGGAAGGGAGAGGGAGAGAGAGACATCAAAGATGAGAGAGGATCATGGATCGGCTGCCTCCTGCACACCGCGCCCCACACTGGGGGACCAAGCCCTCAACCCAGGCATGTTCCCCGCCTGGGAACCGAACGGTGACCTCCTGGGCCGGTGACCTCCTGGGTCACAGGTCAAAGCTGGCTCCAGGGCTGCCGACCTCTCCCATGGTCTGTGATCACTGCATCTCCCACACCCTCGGCCGAATTAGCATCCCAGACCGACCTCTTTCTGTTTTAAAATTATGCTAATCCCCCAGCAACAAACGCTTTGTCTCCTTGTGTTTGCTGGGAAGTGTTGGGTTTTGTCATGCAAAGGTGACCCTGGCGAGGGGGCAGGTCCTTTAAAAAACCAGGGATTATCTGTAGCCAGTGTGGCTCCGTGGATAGAGCGGCGGCCTGCGACCGAAGGGTCCCAGGCTCGATTCCTGTCAAGGGCACCGGCCTAGATTTTGGGCTGGATCCCCATTAGGGGACGTGCCATCAATGATTCTCTCCTATCACTGATTTTTCTCTCTCTCTCTCTCCTTCTCCCTTCCTCTCTGAAATCAATTAAGATAGATTAGCTCTCACCGGGTTCGGCTCTGCGGATTGAGCGTCGGCCGTGGACCTTGGTTGGGGGCACATCCCCATTGGGGGGCGTGCAGGAGGCAGCTGATCGATGTTTCTCTCCATCCCTCTCTCTTTCTCTCTGTGGAAAAAAAATCAATAAAATATATTTTTTATCTTTCTTTTTCTTTTTTAAATCAATCTTTATTGTTCATATTATTACAAAGGTTCCTCATTTCTTCCCCCCTCCACCAGGTTACCACCCCACCCTCTGCCCTTTCCCCACCCTCCACTGTCCTCATCCATAGGTGCACAGTTTGTGTTCAGTCTCTTCCCGCACCCACCACTCCCCTTTCCCCCTGAGAATTGTCAGTCCACTCCCCTCCCGTATCTCTGATTCTATTATAATCAACAGTTAATATTGTTCATCAGGTTTTTAAATTTCTTTGGTGTGTTTTTTTTTTTAATTAATAAACGTTTATATTTTTAAGAATAAATTTTAAAATCTAGGCCGAAACCGGTTTGGCTCAGTGGATGGGGACTGAAGGGTCCCGTCAGCTTGGGGACTGAAGGGTCCCGGGTTCGATTCCGGTCAAGGGCATGTACCTTGGTTGCGGGCATATCCCCAGTAGGGGGTGTGCAAGAGGCAGCTGATTGATGACTCTCTCTCATCGATGTTTCTAACTCTCTATCTCTCTCCCTTCCTCTCTGTACAAAATCAATAAAATATTTTTTTTTAAAAAATTAAAATCTAATAATTTTAAGCCTTTTTTTTTCTCAATAAAATATATATTTTTTAAAAAAACAAACCCGGGTTTGCAGGGAGGCGTGTTTGCGGGGAGCAGCTCGGTCAGGAACCGCGTTGCTGGAGACGGGAGACGGATGGGCGGCACGGCAGAGACAGATTCTGACTGGACGGGTCTCGTGGCCGAATCGCTGGGCGGTCAGGAGCCTCGGAGTGCCTGTGACCAGGGGCGGGACCTCCGGGAGGTCAGGCGGATGACGGACGGCGAACACGGGAGGCCCAGGCCCCGGGCGAGGGCTGGGCATGCGGCGGGCGGTCAGCAGCACCGGTCAGCAGACCCGTGGTGACTGCGTGTCCAGCCTCCCGTGCCGGACAGACAACACGCCTTCGGTGAACTCGGCCGCGGATCCCGGAGAGGAAGAGGCGACCATGGTGACTGAGTCACACCCGGCCCCTGCCCCGATCCACCCAGGCCTGCCCGGGGCTCTGCCTCCCGGCTCTGCTCCCTTCGGCCCCGGCTCCCAGCACGGCTGCCTGCGGACCGCAAGGTCACTGTCACCCCCCAGCGCCCCGCCCAGTGCAGCCACCGGCCCGGCCGGTGTCCCAATGCGTCTCTCATCAGGGGGCCGGAGGACCCCACTCTCTTTCATTTTAATCCTCTCCCTTTGTTTTTTATTTATTTATTATTTAAAATATATTTTATTGTTTTTTACAGAGAGGAAGGGAGAGGGAGGGAGAGTTAGAAACATCGATGAGAGAGAAACATCCATCAGCCGCCTCCTGCACACACACCCCCACCGGGGATGTGCCCACCACCAAGGTCCATGCCCTTGACCGGAATCGAACCCGGGACCCTTCCGTGCGCAGGCCGAGGCTCTATCCACTGAGCCACACCGGTTTCGGCTCCATTGGTTTTTAGAGAGCTCGGAAGAGAGAGGGAGAAGCAGCGATGTGAGAGAAACACAGGGATGGGTGGCCTCCTGCATGCAACCCCAGCCAGGGCCTGAGCCCGGGGAGGAGCCTGCCACCCAGGCATGTGCCCTGCACCAGAATCGAACCCGGGACCCTTCAGTCCAAAGGCCGACACTCGCTCTATCCGCTGAGCCACACCTGGAAGAACTAATATATCTTAATTGATTTCAGAGAGGAAGGGAGAAAAGAGACAGAGATAGGAACCTCAGGGATGAGAGAGAATCACTGATTGGCTGCCTCCTGCACGTCCCCTAATGGGGATCGAGCCAGAAACCTAGGCATGTGCCCTTGGCCAGAATTGAACCCGGGACCCTTTGGTCCGCAGGCCAATGCTCTATCCACCGAGCTACACCAGCCAGGGCTCTTAAAATTTTTTTTTCCTTCTTATAAATGTATTTTTTATCGACCTCAGAGAGGAAGGGAGAGGGGGAGAGAGAGAATCATGGACCAGCTGCCTCCTGCATGCCCCCAACTGGGGATGGAGCCCACACCCCAGGCCTGCGCCCTTGACCGGGAATCGAACCTGTGACCTCCTGGTTCACAGGTGGACAACCCACCACGAAGCCACGTGGGCCGGGCAGTGGGTCCCACTCTGACCCCGTGTCTCCCGGCAGGAGAGGCCGGCTGAGGAGAAGGTCTGGGCCCGCCGAAGGCGTTCTGGCCTCCGCTGCCTGGCACCGAGCTGACAGGGAGGGCTCGGAGCCCGCTCCCCGGCCCCACCCCCAGGCCTCGGCCCAACCTGTCGGGCAGGTGTGTCTGGCTCGGGGCCAGCCGGGGCCCAGCCGCCAACTCCCTTACGGGAAGGAAGGATGTAAACAGAGGACAAGGGGCAGGTGGAGGACAAAGGTGGCCGGGTCTGTGTGTGCGTCTCGCTCAGCCGAGCCTGGGCCCGCTCAGCCTGGGAGCCGGCTCCCGGGGACAGGACTGCCCCCGAGCTCAGCCACAGCGCCCCGAGCTCAGCCACAGCGCCCCGAGCTCCCCATGGCCCCCCACTCCCCCTTCGCCTCTCCTGGGCCTCCCGGCCCCCGGTCCCCTCTCCCAGCCCGGTCTCTGCCCCTGGGGAGGGCCTGCGGCCAGGACACAGCCCAGAGCACCAGGGGCTCAGGCACGGGCCTGAGGGTGGCATGGGGCTGCCGGAGGGGAGGGGCCACTTTAGGGTTGGTTTCCCATGGGGAGGACGAGAGGAGGAGGAGGGGGGGAGGAGGGGGAGGGGAAAGGAGGAGAGAGGGGGAGGAGGAGAAGGAAAAGGGGGAGGAGGGGGAGGAGGAGGAGAGGGAAGAAAGGGAGGAGGAGGAGGGGGAGGAGGGGGAGGAGGAGGGGGAGGAGGGGGAAGAAGAGGAGGGGGAGGAGGAGGGGGAGGAGGAGGACAGGAGGCCCGGAATGTCGGGGGGTGGGGGGGCCCTCAGCCACGATCCCCTGGGACTCTCCCTGCCTCCAGGGCCCATGCACTGAGGAGGCCTCTGAGTTCTGGCCCCCAGGAAATGCAGGGGGTCCATGTACCCCGAGCCCAGGGTCCGCTCCTCAGGAGCAGAGACCCTGCCTGCCTGTGCAGGCCTCCTGGTCGGGGACAAGGGGCATGAAGAGAAATGCATCGAGCCCGGCTGCTGTGGCTCAGTGGATAGAGCGTCGGCCTGAGGACTGAAGGGCCCCGGGTTCGATTCCCAGTCAGGGGCTCGGCTGCTGCGGCTCAGTGGATAGAGCATCGGCCTGAGGACTGAAGGGCCCCGGGTTCGATTCCCGTCAGGGGCACGTGCCTGAGTTGCAGGCTCCATCCCCAGTAGAGGTTGTGCAGGAGGCAGCCGATCCATGATTCTCTTCCATCGTTGATGTTTCTATCTCTATCTCTCTCTTCCTCGCTGAAATAAAAGTATTTTTTTTTTTAAAAAGGAAGAAATGCATCGAGCCCGGCTGCTGTTGCCCAGGGGTTGAGCGTTGACCTATGAACCAGAAGGTCAGAGTTCGATTCCGGTCAAGGGCACAGGCGCAGGGTGTGGGTTCGATCCCCAGTAGGGCCATGCAGGAGGCAGCCGGTCCATGATTCTCATAACGGATCTCTCTCCTCTCCTCTCCTCTCTTCTCCTCTCTGAGATTATAATAAAAATAGATTTAAAAGAAAAAGAAGAGCCGAAACCGGTTTGGCTCAGTGGATAGAGCGTCGGCCTATGGACTGAAAGGTCCCGGGTTCGATTCCGGTCAAGGGCATGGACCTTGGTTGCGGGCACATCCCCGGTGGGGGGTGTGCAAGGGGCAGCTGGTCGATGTTTCTCTCTCATTGATGTTTCTCACTCTCTATCTCTCTCCCTTCCTCTCTGTAAAAAAAAAAATGAATAAAATATATTAAAAAAAATAAAAAATAAATAAAATGTTCAATCTTTAAAAACAAACAAATAAATAAAAGAAAAGAAAACGAAGAAAGCACATCATGGGCTCCGCATGAGGCTCCGCAGAGGCTCCAGGTGACGCTGGACGGGAGACCCCGTGTCTGGGAGAGACAGGCCCAGAGCCCAGAACCGGGGCCCCCCCTGGAGCGGGGAGCCCTGCCCAGCGGGACCAGGAGGACAGAGCGGCGGGCAGGCTGGGCGGGGCCACGCGCAAGCCCCGCCCCCAAGCCGAGCAGGTGTCCTCCCCGGCTCCCGGGGGACTTTGGACTCTGGCGGGGCCGTCCCCTTGGGGAGCGCCCGATGGGCAGGGTGGCTGGGCCGCGGGCGACACCTCCGAGAGGAGGCCCTGGCCCCTGGCCAAGCCGCGGTGCCATCCGCGCCCGCGTGTCCGACCGACAGGGCAGGGCCTGGGCAGCGGCCTCCAGGGCCGGCCACCCGCTGCTGACCCACTGACACGGAGCGGCCGGCTGACCATGGTCCCTGAACGCATAATATTCTGGCCGCTCCGTGTCCGTCCTGTAGAATAAAAGGCCAGTATGCAAATGGTCCCCTCGACCAGGCGGGCGACCAGCAGGCAGGCCGGCCGACCGCCCACGTCCCCTCCCCCTGGCCAGGCTGGCCGGACCCCGCCCATGCACGGATTCATGCACCGGGCCTCTGATATATTATAGATATAGATAGATATAGATATAGATATAGATATAGATATAGATATAGATATAGATATAGATAGCCGAAACCAGTTTGGCTCCGTGGATAGAGCATCAGCCTGCGAACTGAAGGGTCCCGGGTTCGATTCCGGTCAAGGGCATGGACCTTGGTTGCGGGCACATCCCCAATGTGGGGCGTGCAGGAGGCAGCTGATGGATGATTCTCTCTCATCGATGTTTCTAACTCTCTATCCCTCTCTCTTCCTCTCTGTAAAAACTCAATAAAATATATTAAAATACAACAACACACACACACACACACTCGCACACACTGAGTGGCCAGATTATTCCAGGCTCGGCATCGGCTCACATCTCAAACAGGTCCCCTTCGGGGCGCCCCGTTCTTCAGACCCAGCCCTCCCCAGCCAGCCAGCACCCACCGTCCCTCCGGGCCCGTGAGGCCAGGGCGCTATATCCCAGCATGCTTTGCAAGCACCCCTCTGGGCCCGTGAGGCCAGGGCGCCACATCCCAGCATGCCTTGCAGGCACCGGGGGGGGGGGGGGGGCGGGGGGGGAGGAGGGAGGACAAAGGATGGGGACTGTCCCTGGCCCCGGCGGCTGGCAGGTGTGGGGCCGGCAGGTGAGGCTGAGTCAGTCACGAGGGGCCTGGGCGTGGCCGCCTGGACCCGCGCCAGGGTGGGCGGGAAGGTTCCAGTAACGGGCGCTGAGCTGGGCTAATTGCGGCTGCCGCCCTGGCCCGCAGGGGCAGGAGGGGGGAGGGCAGGGAGGGGGAGGAGAGGGAGGGCAGGGAGGGGAGAAACAGAAGAGGAGAAGGGAGGAGGGGGAAGCAGGGAGGAGGGGGTGCATAAGATGAGGATACTCCTAACAGGTGATTTTTAAAAAAGTATATACATATATATTTTATTGATTTTTTACAGAGAGGAAGGGAGAGGGACAGAGAGCTAGAAACATCGATGAGAGAGAAACACCCGTCAGCTGCCTCCTGCACGCCCCCCACCGAGGATGTGCCCGCAACCAAGGTCCATGCCCTTGACCGGAATCGAACCCGAGACCTTTCTGTCCGCAGGCCAACGCTCTATCCACTGAGCCACACCGGCTTCAGCTATATATATATATATTTAAATTAATTGGGGGAGGGGGAGCTGCTGTGTGACGTTGAACAAGTCCCCTCCCCTCTCTGAGCCTCCGTCTGCCCGTCTGTAAAATGGGCTCCTGTGCCTGGGCCTGGGAGCCTGAGCCGCGGCCCCAGGTTCGATGGTGAAGGACTCGTTGAGGGCCTGCTCTCCCTGCACAGAGACCGGCGCAGGGAAGACACACAGGAAGTGCAGGTGTGTGGTGGGCGGGTGCTGCCAGGCCGAGCGGGACCCAGAGGGACCAGGCTGCGGGCCAGGGCGGCCTCCGTAGGTGGTGACCCTCGCAGCCGCCCCGGGGCAGGGGCTGCCCGGGGCCCAGACCGGGGAGACCCACCACAGCCTCCGATTCCTCCAGAGACGCCGCAGACCCGGCAGAGATTTCAAATCCTGGCCCCTTCCTCCTCCGTGGCCTTGTCCCCCGGAGGCCGGGCCGGGCTGGAGGGAGAGAGTCCTGGACCCCAGGGAGGAGCTGAGTGTGTGACTGTGTGAGAGCACACGTGTGTGCGCGTGACTTATGTGGTAGTGTGCATGTGTGTGCGACTGCGCATGGCTGTGACTGCGTGCACACGCTATAACGATCATGTGTGAGCGTGCATGTGTGTGAGCGTGCATGTGTGTGCACGTGTGTGAGTGTGCATGGCTGGGAATGTGACTGGTGCGTGCACATGCTAGAACTATAGTGTGTGAGTGTGCGTGCGTGAGTGTGCATGTGTGTGCACTGGTGTGTGCCAAGTGTGTATGGCTGGGAACGTAACTGGTGTGTGCACACGCTATAAGTATGTGTGTGTGCATGTGTGTGCACTCCTATGTACGACTGTGTATGGCTGGGGATGGGACTGGTGTGTGCCCATGTTATAACTGTCATGTGTGTGGCTGTGCATGTGCATGTGTGAGTGCGCGGGGGGGGGGGGAGGGGGCAGAGAGCCACGGGCTGTCTGAGTCTCTGCCGGCACCGGCTCTGGGGGCTGAGGGACGTGAGCCGGTCCCGGCCCAGGCAGGGGTGCTGCCGACGGGGCGGGAGGGGCAGGGACGCAGGTGACCGGGATGGACGCAGACTGACATGAGCCCTCAGAACCGACCCAGAGGGACCCACCGGCCGGCGAGCAGGTCCGGCCGGTTCCCCGGAGCTGGGTGGAGGGAGAATCCGGGAATTCTCCCCGGAGGAGGCCCCCGGGCAGCCACGCCCAAGGGCGGAGGGGTGACCTCCGGGCGACCTGCCCGGCAGCACCAGATCTCACCGGAGCAGATAAGAGCTGACCAGCTGCTCGGGCGGGACCGAAACGGCCGGGCCACACCCCGGGAGAGGGGCCTGCAGAGCCTGCTGAGCCTGGGCCAGAGGGGGGAGGGTGCTGCCCCCAGCAGAGGGTGCCCAGGACGGGGAAGGCCAGCCCAGGCGAGCGCCCAGCTCTGCAGGGTGAGGGGGACAAGAGGGCAGAGGCATCTTAAGAAGCAGGTCCCACCCCAGCCGGTGTGGCTCAGTGGATAGAGCCCTGGCCTGCAGCCCAAAGGGTCCCGGGTTGGATTCCAGTCAAGGGTACGTACCTCGGTTGCAGGCTCCTCCCTGGCCTGGGGCTGGGGCCCTGGTCAAGCGTGAGCATGGGGCAACCTATCGATGGATGCCTCTCACATCAATGATGTTTCTCTCTCTCTCTCCTCTCTCTCTCTCTCTCTCTCTCTCTCTCTCTCTCTCTCTCTCTCTCTCTCTCTCTCTCAAAAGGAATGGGAGCCTTTCCTGGTGTGGCTCAGTAGATAGAGCATCAGCCTGCAGACTGAAGGGTCCCGGGTTCGATTCCGGTCAAGGGCATGTACGGTACCTTGGTGGCAGGCACATCCCCAGTGGGGGGCGTGCAGGAGGCAGCTGGTCGACGTTTCTCTCTCATGGATGTTTCTGTCTATCCCTCTCCCTTCCTCTCTGTAAAAAAAAATCAATAAAAAAATATATATATATTAAAAAATAAATAAAAATCAGCGGGAAGATGCCCTCTGGGGGAGGACTGAAGAGAAGAAACATGTGCCTCTGGGGGAGCTGGGGACCCCCCTGCCCTCCGGGGGCCAGAGCGAGGGGGGCGGGGGGGTGGGCACTGCCCCTGGGCCCCCCCCCTGCAGGCAGCAGCCCGGCTCCGGTCTCCTCACCTGCCGTGACCTGGGCCCGCCCGTCTCCTCCGGGCTGGGGTGCAGGACGCCCGTGATATTGGGGCGAGGGAAGCACCTCGTAAACCGAACGGGGTCGAAGGTCGGTGTGGAGCCGGGCGGGGCCTCCCTCGGCCCATTTCCCGCGCACCGTCTGCCCCGGGAGCAGGGGGGGCTGGAGGCGGGCGGGTGCCTGTGCCCGTGTCCCCAGTGCATCCTCCTGTCTGTCTGGGCCGCAAGGGTGACCCCAGGGTGACGTGGGTGCAGACAGGAGCTCGGTGCCAGCCCCCGGGGGCGCTGCTGAGGAGTCCCCGGAGCCGGGTGTGTCCGGGGTGAAGCTTGGGCTCAAGCCATCACCTCGGGAGTCAGTTGCACACTCAGAGGCCTCACATGCCCTCTGAGGGCTCAGGGGGTCCTGGGGTTCACACAGCTTCCCCCCCCCCCCCGTCCTATTTCTGTAGCCAGTGGTCGGCGGGTCTTCGGCCCCTTGAGTGAGTGTGGCTCTTCCACAGAATACCACGGCCCGGGCGAGTCCATGTTGAAGAAATGGCGTTAGAAGACGTTTTAAAAAAAAAATGTGACTCTCGCCAAAACCGGTTTGGCTCAGTGAATAGAGCGTCGGCCTGCAGACCGATGGGTCCCGGGTTCGATTCCGGTCAAGGGCATGCACCTTGGTTGCGGGCACGTCCCCAGTGGGGGGTGTGCAGGAGGCAGCTGGTGGATGTTTCTCTCTCACCGATGTTTCTAACTCTCTGTCCCTCTCTCTTCCTCTCTGAAAAAAAAAAAAAAAAATCAATAAAATATATTAAAATAAAATGGCTCTCCAAAGAAATTTCAATCGTGGTGCTGCTGGTATTTGGCTCTGTTGGCTGATGAGTTTGCTGACCACTGCCATAGGCCTAGCCAGGCCCCCCTGCCCTCCACACACACACACACACACACACACACTCACACACTGGAACACACTCCCCATGCACACGCACACGCACACGCACACGCACACGCACCTTTCCCTCCAGCCTGGCCTTCCTGCCCCACATCCCTCCGGCCAATCCTGTTTCCAAGACAAAATAGCCTCGCAGGCCCTGGAATCCGCCCCCTCCTCCTCCTCCTCCTCCTCCTCCTCCTCAGGGGCCTTCCCAGGGGAGCTACGTGCCGGGGACCAGCCTGTGGGCAGCCCCAGGCGCCGTCCCTGTGCAGCAGCCAGGAACCTGCTGAGCATGAGGTCAGAGGCCCAGCCCCGCGGCCATCCCCGGAGCACAGGGCCTCACCGTCCGCATCTGCGAAATGGGCCCAGCAGCACCTGGGATTCCCAGCGGCTGTCCCCGCTCCTCAGATCACGTCTCCGTGAGCCCGTCCCCGAGCCCAGGAGGCGCGGGAGGGCCAGCGGCAGGCAGCGTGGCCGGAATGCAGACATGCCTCCTCCACACGAACTCCTACCGCGTCTGCTGAACCCGCCTCCTGGCGCCCGAAGGGGCCCACCGTGTCCCGGCAGCGCCAGGCCCAGCTCGGCCTCGTCCCCCTGCACGGGGTCCTCTTTCCTTCCCTCCCGGCCCCCCCCGCCGGCACGTCCCCCTGGACTGGGAACCCCCCCCACCCCCCACGCCTGCCTCTGCCCCCCCCCCCCCCCGTCCCCTCCGCCGCCCACCACGCCCGTGTCCCCGTCCGCATCGCGCACAGGGAGTGAGACAGCGGCTACAAAAAGCCCAGAAGGCACTTTATTGGGGGTGTCTGTGCCCCCGGCTCCCCCGCCCCCCGGGGCCGAGAGCGGTCAGTCAGGGGGACGAAGTCTTAGAAAAAATACATCTCTATGTACAGCTGGCACCGAAGGCACATAAATAGGGCGTGCTGACCCCCGCCCGCGGAGCCACGCACTGGGGGGGCGTGGGGCGGGGGGCCGGGCTGGGCCGGGGCGGCGTGCGGGCCCTGCTGTCCCCGGTTCCCGGTGCGCGGGCCTCCCGGCCTCTGTCCGGCCCCCGTCTGTCCGGGCACCTCGGTGGCCTGGCCCGGACGGAGCCACACGTGCGCCGTGGTCAGTGAGAACGAATCCCGTCAGGCCCGGAGCTGGTCATTCCTACGAGGCGGCGTCGGCGTCGGCGGGGAGACCCGGGCCTCTGCCTCCTCCGGACAGTCCTCCTGCCGGCCGGCCGGTCGGTCGGGGCCGCGGCCGCGGTCCGCGTCAGGCTCGGTCCGCTCGGACCCTCAGTGCCGGCTCCCGGCCTCCTCCTCCTCCTCCTCCTCCCTCCAGCCGCTCGAGTTCTTGCCAAACTTGTAGACCAGCCGCCGGCCGTCCACCCGCTCCAGGATCTCCCGTTTGTAGTAGTACCTGCGCGGGCGCGGGGGCGGGAGGGTCAGGGGGGCCGGGCCGGGGGCGCCCCGAGAGCCCGGTCCCCAGCCCCCCGACCCGAGAGCCCGGCCCCCCGGCCCCCCGGCCCCTGGCCGCCGGCCCCCCGACCCGAGCTTAGAACAGCTGTGCCTGGGGCTGGCCAGGAGCCCGCACACGCAGGCCCACAGGCCAGCACCGGGGCCGGTTAACTGGGCACGGGTGTGGGGCGGGCGGAGCAATGGCCACGGAGGCCCAGCTGGGGGGGCGCCGGGGCTGAGCATCGACCGAAGAACCGGGAGGTCGTGGTTCGATTCCCGGCCGGGGCTGTGGGCTCCGTCCCCAGGGCGGGGTGTGTGCAGGAGGCAGCCGGCCCGTGATCGAACCCTGCACCCTACACGCTACACGCTTCCTCTGGGGCCACCGGCTACACCTCCAGGTCAGCGGTCCCCGCCCCGCTGTTCCCCCCGCCCCCCCCGCTGTGCCCCCACCCCCCCACTGTGCCCTCCACCCCCTGCGGTGCCCCCGTCCCCCCCGCTGTGCCCCCGCGGTGCCGGGCCCACCTCATGGCGCGGCTGAGCTTCTCGTAGGTCATGCTGCTGTTCTTCTTCTTCTGGCCCCAGAGCTGGGCCACGGCCTCGGAGCGCAGGAACTTGAAGACGCCCGCGCGCCGGTCCTCCCAGCGCATCAGCCCCTCGTGCAGCTCGGGGTGCAGCAGGATGTCCCGGATGAACTCCCACAGGTGCGTGCCGCGGGGCGCTGCGGGGCCGCGGGCGTCAGTGCCGCCGGGGGCTGCCTCCCCCGATACCCCCCTGATCCCCCCTGATCCCCCAATCCCCCCCTGGTCCCCCAATCCCCCCCTGATCCCCCCAACCCCCCTGATCCCCCAATCCCCCCCTGGTCCCCCCAATCCCCCCCGATCCCCCAATCCCCCCCGATCCCCCAATCCCCCCCCGATCCCCCCAACCCCCCCCCCGATCCCCCCAACCCCCCTGATCCCCCAATCCCCCCCTGGTCCCCCAATCCCCCCCTGATCCCCCAATCCCCCCTGATCCCCCCAACCCCCCCTGATCCCCCAACCCCCCTGATCCCCCCAACCCCCCCTGATCCCCCAACCCCCCCTGATCCCCCCAACCCCCCTGATCCCCCCAATCCCCCCCCTGATCCCCCAATCCCCCTGATCCCCCCAACCCCCCCTGATCCCCCAACCCCCCCTGATCCCCCCAATCCCCCCCCCGATCCCCCAATCCCCCCCTGATCCCCCCAATCCCCCCCCTGATCCCCCAATCCCCCCTGATCCCCCCAACCCCCCCCCCCCGATCCCCCCAATCCCCCCCTGATCCCCCCAATCCCCCCCATCCCCCCGACCCGCACATGTCCCCCACCGACCCCCCCTGACCTCCCCCGCCTGCTGGACCCGGGGGACCCTGCCTCCCTGATCCCCCCCCCCCGTCCCCCCCCCCGCCCCCCGACCCGCCTGCCGGGCGGCGACCCGCACAGGCCCCCCTGACCAGCCCCCTGACCCCCTCCGGCAGGGATGTTCCCGCTCCAGTTCTAGATACAAGAGGGGCCGACACACGTGCCCCCCGACAGCTGACGGTCAGCAGCTCAGGGACCCCAGAAAGGAAGGCGGCCGGGAACAGCCCCCCCGGACGCGGACGGAGTGACCCAGGGTCCCCCTGAGGCCGCCGGGAGCCGGGGCGGGGGCACGGGGTGTGGCCGGGCCGTCCTCCCCGGCCTGTTTCCCCTCCTCCCGGGAAACGGCCCGCACCCGGTCCCGCCCACTCCCCCCGCACCCCGTCCCGCCCGCACCCCCTCCCCCCGCGCCCCGTCCGCCCGCACCCCGAGCCCCCGCACCCCGCGCCCCCCGCGCCCCGTCCCGCCCGCACCCCGTCCCGCCCGCGCCCCGTCCCGCCCGCACCCCGAGCCCCCCGCACCCCCCTCCCCCCGCGCCCCGTCCCGCCCGCACCCCGAGCCCCCCGCGCCCCGTCCCGCCCGCACCCCCTCCCCCCGCGCCCCGTCCCGCCCGCACCCCCTCCCCCCGCGCCCCATCCCGCCCGCACCCCGAGTTCCCCGCACCCCCCGCGCCCCGTCCCGCCCGCGCCCCGTCCCGCCCGCACCCCCTCCCGCCCGCACCTGGCTGGGCGGCCGCGCTCACCGTGCTTGCTCTTGCGCCCGTCGGCGCCGTCCCGGGGCTCCCGGCTCAGCTTGCGGGGCCGGCCCCGCTTCCGCTTCCCGTGCTTGGGGTCCCCCTTCCTGCAGTCGGGGAGGTCGGCTGTGGGGGAGGGGCGGCGGTCAGGAGGGGGCGGGGGCGGGGGCGGGGGGCGGGCAGCCCCGGTTCGGCCGCACTCACCCCTGGCGAAGAGCCCGCTGTCCCTGGAGTCCAGGTCCATGTCGCTGCCCCCCGAGTCGGAGGGGGAGCACCCGGAGGCGCAGGTCCTGGGGGGGGGGTCCGAGTGAGTCCCGCTCCGGACACGCTGCCCAGCCGGGCCTGGCAGAGCCGGGAGCCGGGAGCCGAGGGCGGGGACACGGGGACACAGGGGGGGACACGGGGGGTAAAGGGGGGGTCACGGGGACACGGGGGGAAACGGGGACACGGGGGGATAAAGGGGGGGACACGGGGACACGGGGGGTAAAGGGGGGACACGGGGGGTAAAGGGGGGGGACACGGGGACATGGGGGGGCATGGGGGGGTAAAGGGGGGACACGGGGACACGGGGGGTAAAGGGGGGGGACACGGGGACACGGGGGGTAAAGGGGGGGACACGGGGACATGGGGGGGCATGGGGGGTAAAGGGGGGACACGGGGACACGGGGGGACCCTCACCTGCGGTGGAGCCGGGGGAGCCGTCCGAGCTGCCTGGGGACGGGGTGCCCCCGCCGTAGCCGCCCGAGAGGCAGGGGCTGGGCTGCCGGCCGTCCTCCGGCGTCTCCGGGCCGAAGGGGCTGCCCTGGTCTGCGAGGAGGAGGAGGAGGAGGAGGAGGAGGAGGGCTCAGGCCGGGGAGGAGCGGGCGGGGCCGCCGGACCAGTGACCCGCTGACCGGCCGGCCGGCGGGGGGACAGGGCCCGGGGCGGGCGGGGAGACCGGCGGGCGCTCACCGAAGGGGCCGGGGGCAGGGGCCGGCGGGGCGGGCAGAGGTCAGTGGGGAGGTCGGCGGGGAGATGGGCTCACCGAGGGGGCGGGGGGCGGGGAGACGGCGGGCGCTCACCGAAGGGGCCGGGGTCCACCAGCGAGTCCTGGAAGGAGGGGCTGTCCTGCTCCAGGAGGTCGATGATCCAGCTGAGCTCGTCCGGGAGGCTGGGGCTGGACACTGAGGGGGAGGCAGGTCAGGGCCCGGCTGCCCCTCCCTCCCCCGGGGGCTCCATGGGGCCGCCCATGCCCCCGATCCCGGCACCCCTGATCCCGGCACCCCCAATCCTGGCACCCACAATCCTGGCACCCCCGATCCCGGCACCCCCAATCCTGGCACCCCCAATCCTGGCACACCCGATCCCAGCACCCCCGACCCCGGCACCCCCAATCCCGGCACCCCCGATCCCGGCACCCCCGACCCCGGCACCCACAATCCCCTGGGGCCCGGACTCAGGGACACACATCCCCAGCCTCCCAGACTGAGAGCAGCCCCCCCTCCCATGGCCCCGGCCCGGGAACCCCCCCCCCGGCCCCGCACTCACTGAGGCCCCGGGAACCCCCCCCCCGGCCCCGCACTCACTGAGGCCCCCCCCCCGGCCCCCGCACTCACTGAGGTCCCGCCCCACCCCCCCGCACTCACTGAGGCCCCGGGGACCCCCCCCGGCCCCCGCACTCACTGAGGTCCCCCCCCCCGGCCCCCGCACTCACTGAGGCCCCCCCCCGGCCCCGCACTCACTGAGGCCCCGGGGACCCCCCCCCGGCCCCCGCACTCACTGAGGCCCCCCCCCCCGGCCCCCGCACTCACTGAGGTCCCCCCCCCGGCCCCCGCACTCACTGAGGCCCCCCCCCCGCCCCGCACTCACTGAGGTCCCGCCCCCGGCCCCGCACTCACTGAGGCCCCGGGGACCCCCCCCCCCCCCCCCGGCCCCGCACTCACTGAGGTCCCGCCCCCGGCCCCGCACTCACTGAGGCCCCGGGGACCCCCCCCCGGCCCCCGCACTCACTGAGGTCCCCCCCCCCCGGCCCCGCACTCACTGAGGCCCCCCCCGGCCCCCGCACTCACTGAGGGCCCCCCCCCCGGCCCCGCACTCACTGAGGCCCCCCCCCCGGCCCCGCACTCACTGAGGCCCCCCCCGGCCCCACACTCACTGAGGTCCCAGAGCTGGGCGTACAGCTGGTCGCCCAGCGGCCCGAAGGCCCGCCGCAGGTCCTCGGGCGCGCAGCGGCAGAGCGTGGCCCCGTCCATGTTGCAGCGAGAGAAGTCGATGGTGCTGGCGTCCAGCTGGTGCTTCTCCACCTGGTAGCTGACCCAGTCCAGCACCTGCGCCTGCGACCAGAACTGGGGCTGCTCCCGCGACCAGCTGGCCTTCTCTGGGGGACGGGGGCGAGGGTCAGCCGCCACCGCGGACCCCAGGACAGGACGGGTGCACGCCCTCACTGGGCACCGCCACACGGACCCCCCCCCCACCCCGGACAGGAGGGGGACAGGACGGGGTGCGCACCCTCACTGGGCACCGCCACCTCCAGCGGGTCCCCCCCCGCCACACGGACCCCCCCAGACGGAGACAGAGGGGGACAGGATGGGTTTGCACCCTCACCGGGCAGGGCCATGAGGAGCCCCTCCCGGGACAGGGGTTCGCGCCTCGAGCAGCCACCACCACGCCCCAGCAGGAGCAGCTCCCTCTGCCGCCCCCACGCCACCCGGCCTCAGGGGTCCCCGCTCCACAGCGCCCCCTCCAGACCCACCTGGGCCCTCGGGCGGCATCGAGGGGCTCAGGGGCTCTGCGAGGTCGGCGGGCGGCGGGGGGGCCGGGGCCGGGGCCGGGGCGGGCTCGTCCGGGCTGTACATGGCGCTGAAGTAGTTGCTGAACACGTTGCTGATCTCACAGGCTGCGGCCATGAGCTCCTGGGGGCGCGGGCGGTGAGGGCGGGCCTGTCCCTGTCCCCGGTCCTGTCCCCCATCCCCAGTCCCCGGTCCCCATCCCCGACCCCGAACCCCATCCCCATCCCTCCCTCCCTGTCCCCATCCCTCCTCCTCCTCCTTCTTCTCCTCCTCCCCGTCCCCCATCCCGCAACCCTGACCCCGGTCCCGTCCCCGGTCCCTGTCCCCGTCCCCGTCCCCGTCCCCCATCCCCAGTCCCCGTCCCTCCTGTCCCCGTCCCCGTCCCCATCCCCGGTCCCCGTCCCTCCTGTCCCCGTCCCCGTCCCCGTCCCCGTCCCCGTCCCTGTCCCCCGTCCCTATCCCCGTCCCCCGTCCCCCGTCCCCGTCCCCGTCCCTCCTGTCCCCCATCCCCAGTCCCCGTCCCCGTCCCCATCCCCGGTCCCCGTCCCTCCTGTCCCCGTCCCCGTCCCCGTCCCTCCTGTCCCCGTCCCCGTCCCCGTTCCCCGTCCCTCCTGTCCCCGTCCCCGTCCCCGTTCCCCATCCCTGTCCCCGTCCCCGTTCCCTGTCCCCGTCCCTGTCCCCGTTCCCCGTCCCCGTCCCCGTTCCCCGTCCCTGTCCCCGTCCCCGTTCCCTGTCCCCGTCCCCGTCCCCGTTCCCCGTCCCCGTCCCCGTCCCCGTTCCCCGTCCCCGTCCCCGTCCCTCATCCCCATCCCCGGTCCCCGGTCACCGGTCACCGTCCCCGTCCCCCGTCCCCCGTCCCCGTCCCCGTCCCTCCTGTCCCCCATCCCCAGTCCCCGTCCCCGTCCCCGTCCCCGTCCCTCATCCCCATCCCCGGTCCCCGGTCACCGGTCACCGTCCCCGTCCCCGTTCCCTGTCCCCGTCCCCGTCCCGTCCCCGGTCACCGGTCACCGTCCCCGTCCCCGTTCCCCGTCCCCGTCCCCGTTCCCCGTCCCCGTCCCCGTCCCCGTCCCCGTCCCCGTCCCTCCTGTCCCCCATCCCCAGTCCCCGTCCCCGTCCCCGTCCCCGTCCCTCATCCCCATCCCCGGTCCCCAGTCACCGGTCACCGTCCCCGTCCCCGGTCCCCGGTCACCGGTCACCTGGGCGCTTGTGTGGGGCTGACAATGTCATGGCCCCCGTACCCGTGGTCCCCCGGCCACCCCCCCTCCCAGCTCTCGGACCCAGACCCGCAGGCCGCCGGCTCTCCCGGCCCAGGCCCAGGTGGGACCTACCGAGGTGGCGGTGCGGTGCAGGCGCGGCAGGCGGTACGGGGCGGTGGGCGGTACGGGCACAGCGGGCGGGCTGGCGGGCGCGGGAGCCGAAGGTGCTGGAGGCAGGATTGAGCGACCTGGGCAGGTGGGGCGGGCGCGGCACCTAAATAGGCCGGAGCCCCGCCCCGCCCTCCGGCGAGGGCCGCCGCCGCCGCTCATTGGACGGGGCTCCCGCCGGCAGCAGGGCCCCCGGCACCCAGGGATTTGCATACTCGGTGCCACTCGGCCCGGCCCCGACCCGGGATGCTGGGAAGTCAGGCCGGGCCGGTTTAATGATTGCCAGGCGGCT
This sequence comes from Pipistrellus hanaki, assembly GCF_964339955.1. NCBI lineage: Eukaryota > Metazoa > Chordata > Mammalia > Chiroptera > Vespertilionidae > Pipistrellus > Pipistrellus hanaki. Next base: position 363,768 of record NC_140522.1, read on the forward strand.
GCCCGCGCCCTCCGGCTGGCACGGGCACTGGGCGGGCGGCGGCGGCCGGAGGGCCGCGAGGGGGGGCCGCGGCCGCCCTCCGGCTCAGAAGTGCCGCCAGGGGAGGGGGGACGGTCGGGGAGGGGCTGCGAGGGGCAGCCTCTGGGGGTCTGGGGGGCCGCGTGGGGAGAGAGGACCCGGGGTTCAGGCGCCCGGGACAGGTTCCCCAGGAGCCCGAGGGCCCGTTTGCCGACACCCGTTTTCCCCGCGGCCAGAGCCCTCCAGGCCGCAGAACCAGAGTAGCCATGTCTGTCCAGGCCAGCCCCGCGGCCCGCCCCCAGCCCGCAGCCCGGGTGCGGACGGTGCAGGAACCGCCGTCTGCATTTAGTCCTCCACCACCTCGTCACCGTCACCGTCACGTCACCGGGTCACCCGGTCTGCGGTCTCTTCGGTGCGGCTCCCCTGCCGATCACAGCACCTCTGCTGCCCTCTCCTGGCCAGATCGCCGATACCGGTGTCCCTGCCTGGCCGGAGCCCCCATACCGGTGTCCCTGCTGGGCCAGAGCCCCCGTACCCGTGTCCCTGCCGGCTACTGGCCAGATCGCCGATACTGGTGTTCCTGCCTGCTACTGGCCGGAGCCCCCATACCGGTGTCCCTGCCGGCTACCGGCCAGAGCCCCGATACTGGTGTCCCTGCCGGGCTGGAGCCCCCGTACCCGTGTCCCTGCCGGCTACCGGCCAGAGCCCCGATACTGGTGTCCCTGCCGGGCTGGAGCCCCCGTACCCGTGTCCCTGCCGGCTACTGGCCAGATCGCCGATGCCGGTGTTCCTGCCGGCTACTGGCCGGAGCCCCGCTACCAGGGTGGTGCCCGTTATTCAAAAGCCAAAGTAGGATTCGTCGTGTCTCCCTTGAACCTAGTCCCCGTCCATCTCCCCTTGTCCCCACTTTGTAGGTTGTTTTTTTAAATGTATTTTTATTGATTTCAGAGCAGAGGGGGCGGGAGCGGGAGAGGAGCAGGGAGGAGGGGGAGGGAGGAGGGGGAGGGAGAGGGAGAAACATCCACGATGAGGGAGAATCATGGATCCGCTGCCTCCTGCTCGCCCCCCTGCCCCCCGTGCTGGGGATGGAGCCTGTACCCAGGCAGGCGCCCTGATGGGGACTGAACCATGACCACCTGGCTCATGGCCCACCCACTGAGCCGCCCAGGCCGGGCGGTTACCCCCACGTTGCAGCTCAGAGCCCAGGCCACACGGGGCTGGGGAAGTGGTGGGGCTGAGAGTTCAGGCCACGGACGGGGCTCCAGGCCCCGCCCGCCAGCTCCGTGGGCTCGGTGATGTCCTCGAGCCTGTGGTTCTCTCTAGGCTCCGCCTGAGCTGGTTTGCTCAGTGGTTAGCGTCGGCCTGACCACACCAAAATAGCAGGTTCAATTCCCCGTCGAGGGCATGTAGTACCTTGGTTGTGGGCACATCCCCAGTGGGGGGGAGCCAACAGGAGGCAGCCAATCCCTGATTCTCTCATTGATATTTCTCTCTCCCCCTTCCTCTTTGAAATCAATAAAAATATTTAAGAAATAAAAAAAAAAAATGAAAGCAAGGTGGTTTGGACTCCAGCGCCTGCCTCCTGAAGGAGCTGTGACGTGGCCCGGCTCTCGCCCTCGGCTCCTCGGGCTCTCCGTCACCGCCCAGCCCAGCCCCGGCGCCCAGGGCCGAGTGCGGCCTTCCTCAGAGGGGAGGGCCCCGCCCGCCCGGCTGCCCCCGGACTCGCAGCACAAGGCCCGAGTCCAGCCCAGGACCCGGCTCCCCCCCTCCCGTTGTGCTGGGAGCTGCCGGGCGGGAGAGGGGGCTCAGCCCGGGTCTCCCCACGGCCGGGCGGGGGGCCAGGCTCTGGACTTTCCCGGCGCCTGGGGGGGCCTCCCTGAGCAGAGCCCGAGGCGGCTCACCCTCCACCGTCACCAGGAATGCGGCAGAACCAGCTCCGGCCGGACTGAGGGGAGGCGCCCCGGGGCTCAGGCGCCCTGGCCCTCGTGGGGCTGCCCCTCCCCTCCAAGGACTATTTTTTTTTTAATGTTTTTATTGACGTCAGAGAGGAAGGGAGAGGGAGAGAGAGAAGCATCCATGAGGAGAGGGAATCATGGACAGGCTGCCTCCTGCCGGCCCCCCACTGGGGATGGAGCCCGCCACCCGGGCCTGTGCCCTGAGCCTAGGTGGACGCTCCTGGTTCCTAGGTGGACGCTCCGCCGGCCGGGCCCAGGGTTTATGCCTTCACAGACGGTGATGCTGTGAAATGGTGGAAAGGCCCAGGACAGAGCCTTGGAGGGAGGGTGGGGGGAGAGAAGCTTCCAGAACAGAGGTCAGGGGGGCTGTGGGGTGGGGACGGGGCCTCCTGATGAAAGAGCCACATGGGTCAGGGCCAGGGAGCAGGTGCGAGCGTCGGGACAGCCCGGACGTCCGGCCTGCAGCCCGGAGACCAGCGGCCTCGCACTGTGAGGTCCGCGCGGACAGACCACCCACGGCTCCGGCCGGTGACCTGGTCGAAGTCCGAACAAGTCTCTTTCCTGCCGCGCTGCCTCCTCCCAAGCCCAGGCAGGACGGGGGAGACCGGAGCTGACTGCCTCCCCAAGGACAGAGCCACAGCTGGACAGAACCACAACGGGGCACAGCTGGTAGAGCCATAGCCAGAGCCACAGCCGGCAGAGCCACAGCTGGTCAGAGCCCCAGCCGGACAGAGCCGGACAGAGCCACAGCCAGGCAGAGCCAGACAGAGCCACAGCCAGAGCCACAGCCGGCAGAGCCACAGCCGTACAGAGCCGGACAGAGCTGCACAGAGCCACAGCTGGACAGAATCACAGCTGGGCACAGCTGGATAGAGCCACAGCCAGTCAGAGCCACAGCTGTTTCAGAGCCCCAGCCGGCACAGCCACAGCGGTCAGAGCCCCAGCCGGCAGAGCCACAGCTGGGCAGAGCCACAGCCGGGCGGAGCCACAGCCGGCAGAGCCACAGCCGGCAGAGCCACAGCCAGCAGAGCCACAGCTGAGGCAGAACAGGCTCAGGCTCAGGGGTGCCCTACATGTAAGGAAGGCAACTTAAATATGTATTTAGCCCCGGCCGATGTTGCTCGGTGGACAGAGCGTCGGCCTGCGGCCCAAAGGGTCCCGGGTACAATTCTGGCCAAGGGTGTGGACCGCGGCGGCAGGCTCCTCCCTAGCCCGGGGCCCAGGTCAGGGCGTGTGCAGGAGGCAACCCGTCGAGGTGTTTCTCTCATGTAGATGTTTCTCTCTGTCTCTCCCTCCACATCTACGGGAAAACACCCTCCGGCGAGGATTAGCGAGAAGGTATTCAGACATTTATCTGCAGCCCTTCCCTCCCCTCCCCTCCCCCCCCCCCCCACGGACTCGCTAGCGGCTAGATCCCACGTGGAGGCCGGGGGCCAGAGCCCGGTCACCAGCCGAGAGGTCAGCGGCGAGGCCCCGGGGCGGGAGGAGGCGCCGAAGGACAAACAACAGGCACGTCCACACGTCAGCCCGGACGGACGAGGGGACGAGGGGCCTCCCAGCGGGGAGGGCGGGGACCGGGCTGCAGCCGGAGCTCCCAGACGGGGACCCTGGCCCTCGGGGGCGCCCCAGGGACCGTCCTGGGACGCCTGCCCAGGGGGCTGGTGGTGGGGGGACTTGGAGGAGAAGAAATCTCGAAGCCCCTCGACCCACACAACTCCAACTCACACGCCCGTCACGTAGAAAGATTTATTAAAACGCAGCTTCACCCTGAGAACAGAGCGCCCAGAACCGGCACGAGGGCCCGGCCGGCAGGGCTCCTTGGCGGAGCGTCGACCTAGGGACCAGGAGGTCAGGGTTCGATTCCCGGTCAAGGGCGCAGGCCTGGGGTGTGGGCTCCATCCCCTGGGGGGGTGGAGGGGAGTGCGGTGCAGGAGGCAGCCCATCCATGATGCTTCTCTCTCATCGTGGATCTCTCTCTCCCTCTCCCTTCCTCTCTCTCTCTTTAAAAAAAATCATTTAAAAACATATTCTTTTAAAAAACCAGCCAACGGGGAACAGATCCTCTGCTCTCCCCCAGCCCCACGGAGCAGCCCACACTGAGGCCCTGGGGGTCTCTGGTCTCGGGGTCCAGAGCGGCCCCCACGAGTCACAGACTCGGGCCGGACACCAGACCGCCGAGGGAGGGAGCGCACCTCGGAGGGGCTGGAGAGGGCCGGGCCGGGCGGAGTGTTCCGGAAGCCGGGAGGGGCGGCGCGGGGCGTCAGTGGGGGGGGGACAGGACAGCCCCTAGCTGGCCTGGGCCCCCAGGATCTGCTGCACGTAGTGGACCACATTGCTGTGGAGCTGGGCGGCCGTGGCCGCGAAGGTCTCCGTGGCGAGGGCCCGGGCGGCCTCGCTGCCGGCCATCATGGCGTGGTACAGCGGCAGCGTGTACTTCTGCTTCCCCTGCGGACACACGGACACGGGTGCGCACACGTGGGCGTGGCCGCGCGGCCGGCTCTGGGGTCCCCCGGCCCCCGCCCGGGCCGTGCCCACAGACGCGGCATCCTCTCGGGGTCCCAGGGCCCCACGGAAGCCGCCGCTCACCCCGATCGATCGGGGCGGCAGGGGGCCCCCCAGAGGCTCAGAGCAAAGAGGGGGGCAGAGGGGAGAGCCCGGGACCCGGCCCCGCCAGCCGGGCTCCGGGGACACAGCCCTGCAGGGTCCTGGAGGTCACCCAACCCGTCCACGTGTCTCTCCTCTATCTCACATCCCGTGTTCCTCTCGGTCCCTCCCCTTCCCTACCGTGTTCTTTAAAAACAAGGTAAAAATATCCTCGGGTGAGGATTAACCAAAAAGAAGAAGAAGAAAAAAAAGAAAAACAAAAACAACCCAGGACCCTGCCTACACCGGTGTGGTTCAGTGTTTTATCGACCTGTGGACTGAAAGGTCCCGGGTTCGATTCCGGTCAAGGGCATGGACCTTGGTTGCGGGCACATCCCCAGTAGGGGGTGTGCAAGAGGCAGCTGATGGATGACTCTCTCTCACCGATGTTTCTAACTCTCTATCTCTCTCCCTTCATCTCTGTACAAAATCAATAAAATGTATTAAAAACAAAGAAAACCCAGGACCCAAACGCACACAGTGAGTCCCTGAGTCCCCGGACCCAGAGCCGCAGAGGCTGGGCCTCCCACCTGGGCTCGCGGGCAGCAGAGGCCCTGGCCGTGCCCAGCGGGCGGCCCCGGGGGCTGGGAGGCAGCAGGGCTGAGCCCTCCCCAGTCACAGGCCCGCGGGCGCGCAGACCTCAGCCTCCGTCCCTCCCCGCCTTGCCCTTGGCCTTGGCTGAGGGCAGACTTCCCCTCCCCTCTCTCCTCCCCTCCCGCTCCGGGCGAGGGCGCGGACCCCGGGGAGTGCAGTGCGGGCTTGGGCCGGGGCGCGGACCCACCTGGCTCTGCAGGAAGTCCCGGACCTTCCCGAAGTCCTCCTGGAGGTCGTTCCTGAGCACGATCTGGCCCCAGCGCAGCCGCAGCTCCGCGTTGCGGGCGCCCGACAGCTGGGGGTACGCGGCCCCCAGGGTCCTCACGTTCCCTGGGGGAGAGGGGGCGTGTCTTCCCGAGTAACTGCGGGCGTTCCTTACCCTCAGTGTGTGCCTCTTACTGATTTCAGAGGGCGGGGGAGGGCGGGGGAGGGAGGGGAGGGAGGGGGGAGCATCGATGATGCCGGCCAGCCGGGCTCCGGGGCTGAGCACCGACCGGTGAGCCGGGAGGTCGCGGTTCGGCTCCCGGTCCGGGCCCAGGCCCGGGCTGCCGGCTGGATCCCCGGTTCGGGGTGCGCAGGAGGCAGCGGTCCCTGATTCTCTCTCATTGTCGACGTGCGTGTCTCTCTCCGTAATCAATAAAGATGTGTTGGGGGAGCGGGTGGGGGAGGGGGGAGAAAGCACCCCCTCTCACCGGGCGGCAGGGGGGACCTCTGCAGGATCTGGTCCAGGAAGTACACCAGCTGGTAGGTCCTCCAGGAGGCGATGTCCACGGCCTCGATGGCCGGCACGTCCAGCTCCGGGGCCGCCCACAGCCGGGCCAGCTCCTCCGCCGGCTTCATGAGGGCGTCGCCGGCAGACAGGTCCGGCAGGTACGGCGGCCAGCCGGGCGTGTTCAGCCAGCGGTCAAACTCCAGGCCTGGGGACCGACGGCGTCAGGAGGTGCTGATCCCCTGGCTCCTGGCGTCCCACCCTGGCCCGGCCGCCCCCTCCCGGCCCGGCCACACCCTCCCGGCCCGGCCGCCCCATCCCGCTCGGCCGCTCCATCCCGGCCCGGCCGCCCCACCCTGGCCCGGCCGCCCCCTCCCGGCCTGGCCGCCCCCTCCCAGCTCGGCCGTCCACCAGCGGGAGCTGAGCCGTGCTGCGCCTCCACGCCTGTTCCATGCGAGCCTCGGGCGGCGGTGAGGACCGAACAGGGGAGGGGAGCTCTGCCCGCGGCCGGCAGCGTGACTAACCCTCCCTGGCCGTGGGGGCTCATGACCTGGGGGCAGACGTGGGTGCTCGGCGCGACGGGGGCTCCAGGTTCCAGCTGCAGGGGCCCGGGTCCAGCCCCCCCCAGCACCCCCTCTGCGATGGGAGGGCGCCCTCTCCCTCTCTCTCTCTCTCTCTCTCTCTCTCTCTCTCTCTCTCGCAGCACAGGGCCTTCCCCCCTGCAGGAGGCAGCTCCAGCTCCGCTCCCAGGCAGGGCTGCAGCCCCTCCAGCCCCCACCCCTCCCCGAAGGGCTCCGGGCCCAGCCCAGGGTGTGCGTGAGCAGTGGTCCGGGTTCCAGGAAAAGGAGGAGGGAGGAACCTAGAGAAAGCCTGGGGCCTGGGGCCTGGTCTGCTCACCAGCGCCACCTGCCGGGTAGCCTGGTGCAGCGTCTGGTAGGACAGCGGGTGGTCAGACAGCCCTGCTGCCGGGGGCGGGGAGGGGCCGGGCTGCCCACCTGGGGTGGCGTCCACCTTCCTCTGCTTCAGCTCCGGGAAGTACTCCAGGTAGAAGTCCAGCAGGTCCTCAGCCACGATGCTCTGGAACTTAAACTCACTGACGTAGGCCTGGGGGGCAGGGGGGGGGGGAGATGGGCCTGAGTCCCAGGAGGTGCACTGTGCCCGAGCCCCCTGGCCAGCTCCCGCCCGGCCCCCCACCAGCTCCCGCCCGGCCCCCCAGCCCCCCGCCAGTGCCCGCCCACTCCCCTCCCAGTCCCCCCCGCTAGCACCCGCCCGCCCCCCAGCACCTTGAGGAAGGCGTCGAACTGGTCCGGGCCGCCCGCCAGGTGGGCCAGGTAGGACACGAAGCAGAAGCCCTTCTCGTAGGGCGTCTCGTTGTAGGTGTCGTCCGGGTCCACGCCTGGGGGGGCAGGGGGGCGGGTCTGAGCCTGGCCAGCCCCCCACCCCACCGTCCCCTTCGCCGTCCCGTTCGTGGTGGCCCCCGGGTCCAGGCTCAGCGCCGACGGCAGAGGTCCAAGCAGCGCCCCCTCCCCCCCCGCCCGCCCCGGGGACAGCGAGACAGGACCCGGACCCCCCGGCCTCCGCAGGCCCCTCAGAGGCACCTTAAGGTGCCAATGACTGTGGAGCCAAGAGGAGAACAGAGCAGTCAGCCCTGCCCGGCCGGCGCGGCTCCAGCTCCGAGGACAGAGCGTCGGCCGGCAGAAGGAAGGGTCCCGGGTTCGATTCCCGCCAAGGGCACTTGCCCAGGTGCGGGCTCGATTTCCCCGCGCCTCCCCCCCACCCCCCAGGTGAGGACGTGCAGGAGGCAGCCCATCAATGATTCTCTCATGGTTGATGTTTCTATCTCCCTTCCTTTCTGAAATCAGTGAAAAAGATATTTAAAAACATCGGTCCAGCCCAGCCGGAGGGCCCGTGTGGCTCCGTGATTGAGGGTTGACCTCTGAGCCAGGAGGTCACGGCCCAGTTCCCGGTCAGGGCATGTGTTCCGGTTGGAGCCTGATCCCCAGTGGAGGGCAGACGTGCAGGAGGCAGCCGATCCACGGTTCTCTCCCATCATGGATGCTTCTCTCTCTCCTTCTCCCTTCCTCTCTGACATCAATAAAACAACAATTTAATGACAAGAGTTGCCCTGACTGGTTCGGCTCAGTGGATAGAGCATCGGCCTGCGGACTGAAGGGTCCCGGGTTCGATTCCGGTCAAGGGCACGTAGTACCTTGGATGTGTGTGGGTGTGCAGGAGGCAGCTGATGGATGTTTCTAGCTCTCTGTCCCTCTCTCTTCCTCTCTGTGAAAAATCAATAAACATATTAAAAAAATAAAAAATAAAGAGACCAGCCCCGCTGGCCCCACCTGCGCGCCGTCCAGGAGCCCACGGGCCTGACCCCACGCCCGCCCAGGCGGCGGGACAGTCCGGGGGACCACAGACCCGGATGCACGGACCCCCAGGACTGAGGCCGGGCTGCAGGGCTCGGCCCCGCCCCAGGCGGCGGGACAGTCCGGGATCCCGCCAGCCAATCCCATCGGGGGAGGGGTGTCAGAGGGCGGGTCATGAGGTCCCGCCAGCCAATCCCATCGGGGGAGGGTGTCAGGGGGCGGGTCCTGAGGTCCCGCTGGCCAATCCCATCGGGGGAGGGTGTCGGGGGCGGGGCCTGAGGTCCCCCCGGCCAATCCCATCGGGGGAGGGTGTCGGGGGCGGGGGCCTCCGGACCTGGCTCGATCTTCACCCGCAGCTTGTTGAGCGGGTGCTGCTCGCCGGTGACGTCCATGTGCTGGCGGAGCAGCGCGCGGCCCGCGGCGGCCTCCAGGCAGGTGTAGGCGGCGCCTGCGGGAGAGGGAGACCCGGGCCCAGGTCAGCCCTCAGGCGGGGAGAGCGGGGACCGAGCACAGTCAGCCCTCAGGCGGGGAGAGCGGGGACCGAGCACAGTCAGCCCTCAGGCCGGGAGAGCGGGACCAGCACACAGTCAGCCCTCAGGCCGGGAGAGCGGGGACCGAGCACAGTCAGCCCTCAGGCGGGGAGAGCGGGGACCGAGCACACAGTCAGCCCTCAGGCGGGGAGAGCGGGGACCGAGCACAGTCAGCCCTCAGGCCGGGAGAGCGGGGACCAGCACACAGTCAGCCCTCAGGCCCGGAGAGCGGGACCAGCACACAGTCAGCCCTCAGGCCGGAGAGCGGGACCAGCACACAGTCAGCCCTCAGGCGGGGAGAGCGGGGACCGAGCACAGTCAGCCCTCAGGCCGGGAGAGCGGGGACCGAGCACAGTCAGCCCCTCAGGCCGGGAGAGCGGGACCAGCACATAGTCAGCCCTCAGGCCGGGAGAGCGGGACCAGCACACAGTCAGCCCTCAGGCCGGGAGAGCGGGGACCGAGCACATAGTCAGCCCTCAGGCCGGGAGAGCGGGGACCGAGCACACAGTCAGCTCTCAGGCCGGGAGAGCGGGGACCCAGCACACAGTCAGCCCTCAGGCGGGGAGAGCGGGGACCGAGCACAGTCAGCCCTCAGGCCCGGAGAGCGGGGACCAGCACACAGTCAGCCCTCAGGCCCGGAGAGCGGGGACCAGCACACAGTCAGCCCTCAGGCCGGGAGAGCGGGACCAGCACACAGTCAGCCCTCAGGCCGGGAGAGCGGGGACTGAGCACAGTCAGCCCTCAGGCCGGGAGAGCAGGGACCGAGCACACAGTCAGCCCTCAGGCCGGGAGAGCGGGGACCAGCACAGTCAGCCCTCAGGCCGGGAGAGCGGGGACCAGCACAGTCAGCCCTCAGGCCGGGAGAGCGGGGACCAGCACACAGTCAGCCCTCAGGCCGGGAGAGCGGGGACCAGCACACAGTCAGCCCTCCAGGCCGGGAGAGCGGGACCAGCACACAGTCAGCCCTCAGGCCCGGAGAGCGGGGACCAGCACACAGTCAGCCTCAGGCCAGCGGTCCAGCTGGCAGGAGGATCCGGAAGCGGGGAGGTCGTGTGTGTGTGTGTGTGTGTGTGTGTGTGTGTGTGGAAGCTGGGAGGTTGTGTGTGGTTTGTGTGTGTGTGTGAGGTTGTGTGTCTGTGTATGTGTATGCGTGTGCGTGCGTGTGTGTGTGTGTGTGTGTGTGTGTGTGTGTGGAAGCTGGGAGGTTGTGTGTGTTTGTGTGTGTGTGTGAGGTTGTGTGTCTGTGTATGTGTATGCGTGTGCGTGCGTGTGTGTGTGTGTGTGTGTGTGTGTGTTTCGCTCACCGTAGAGCCGCGAGGAGACGCGCCGCTGGGCGTACACGGTGTGTGTGTGTGTGTGTGTGTGTGTGGTGTGTGGTGTGTGTGGTGTGTATAGTGTGTGTGTCCGGCCGCTCACCGTAGAGCCGCGAGGAGACGTGCTGCTGGGCGTACACGGTGTGTGTGTGTGTGTGTGTGTGTGTGTGTGTGTGTGTGTGGTGTGTGTGTGTGTGGTGTGTGTGTGTGAGGCTGTGTGTGCGTGTGTGTGTGGTGTGTATAGTGTGTGTGTCCGGCCGCTCACCGTAGAGCCGGGAGGAGACGCGCCGCTGGGCGTACATGATGTGTGTGTCTGTGTGTGTTTGTGAGGTTGTGAGGTGTGTGTGTGTGTGAGGTTGTGTGTGCGTGTGCGTGTGGTGTTTTGCTCACTGTAGAGCCGCGAGGAGACGCGCCGCTGGGCGTACATGGTGTGTGTGTGTGCGTGTGCGTGCGTGTGTCCGGCCGCTCACCGTAGAGCCGGGAGGAGACGCGCCGCTGGGCGTACATGGTGTGTGTGTGTGTGAGGTTGTGTGTGCGTGTGCATGTGGTGTTTTGCTCACCGTAGAGCCGCGAGGAGACGCGCCGCTGGGCGTACATGGTGAAGCCCTCGTTGAGCCAGAACTCGCTCCAGCTGGCGTTGGTGACCAGGTTCCCGAACAGCTGTGCGACACCTCGTGGATGATGACGTCGGCCAGCGAGCGGTCGCCGGCCAGCAGGCAGGGCGTGACGAAGGTGAGGCAGGGGTTCTCCATGCCGCCGAAGGGGAAGGAGGGCGGCATGAACAGCACGTCGTACCTGGGCGGGGGACGGGATGGGGGGGTCAGGCCCGGCCCGGCCTGGCTCCGGCTCCCTCCCCCTCCCTCCCCATCCTCAGAGGGCGCCGGGCTCCTCAGCCCCACGGGCTCACTGGGACCCCCCCAAATGCCCCCGAAACCTGCCCCTCTTCTGCTTCCCCCAAGCAGCACCCCAAGCTCGCCGGGGGCCTCGGAGCCATCGCTCTCTCTTTCTAAAATGTCCTCACTGATTTCATAGGTGGATGCTCAGCCTCTGAGCCAGGCCGGCGGCTGGAAAGCTGTTCCGAGGAGCCCTGGTGCCCGCAGCTTCCAGCAGATGAGGGGGGGGGGAGACGGGGGGGGGGGGCTGGCTAAGGTCCCGACCTCCAAACTCCACCGGGACGGTCACCGCTCCGCACAGGGACAGGGGTCTGGCCCAGCCACCCCACTCCGGACGGGGCGCTCTGCTCCGGGGGGCGAGGGGGGGCAGAGGGGGCCGGGGAGCCGGGAGGGCCGGTCGGGAGCCTCACCTGCCCCACACGTAGGGGCCGAAGAGCTCCTCCCCCGCGGCCAGGAACTGCTCGATCACCCCGTCGTACTCCTTCCCGGCGGCCTCCACCACGCAGGGCTCCGCCACACACCGGCTGCTCCTGCGGACGGGCGGGCAGGGCACCGGGCTCACAGGCCTGCCGGCTCCCCGGCCCGCAGGATGGGCCTGGGCCTCGTGGCGGACGGAGTTAGGAATGGACGGAGGGGACGGGGGAGCAGAGCAGAGCCTCCCGGCCGAGCCAGGGGTCAGGCAACCCGGCCCTGCCGGGAATGGGGATACGGGGGTACGGGGGGGTGGGATGGGCTCCTACCTGGGCCCCACCTCGGCCGAGACCAGGTCCCCGATGGCCAGCGCCACGAGGTAGGAGGGGATGGGGTGGCTCATGCGGAAGAAGAAGGCGTGTGGCCCTCGCCGCTCCCACACGTCCGCGCTCATCACCGCGGTGAAGCCCTCGGGGCCTGGGGGGCGGAGGGGCCGTCGCGAGGGACCGGCCACCTACGGCCCGCAGCACCCCGAGTCCTCCTGGCCCCCCGTCCCCACCCCCCATCCCGCTTGCTCTACACTGAGGGGATTCAGCCCGGCCAGCCTGGCCCCTAGGAGCCCGGAGGTCAGGGTTCAATTCCCGGTCAGGGCACAGGCACAGGCCCCGGATTCGGGGCTCCATTAGGGTGTGCGGGAGGCAGCCAGTCCGTGATCCTTTTTCATCATGATGTTCCCCTCTCTCTCTCCTCTCTCTCTCTCTCTCTCTCTCTCTCTCTCTCTCTCTCTCTCTCTCTCTCTCGGAAATCAGTAAGGACAGAGTTAGATGAGGGGACGGGGCAGGGAGGTTCCTGAGGCGGGAGCCTCTCCTGGGGGTGTCAGGCTCAGAGCCCTCCGGCCGGGTGGGCCCTCTCCTGGGCGGTGTCAGGCTCAGAGCCCTCGGCCCGGGCGGGCCCTCACCTGGGGGTGTGGGGCTCAGACCCTCGGCCTGGGCGGGCCCTCACCTGGACGGTGCAGGGCTCAGAGCCCTCGGCCCCAGCGGCCCTCACCTGGGGGTGTCGGGCTCAGAGCCCTCGGCCCGGGCGGGCCCTCACCTGGGCGGTGTGGGCTCAGAGCCCTCGGCCCCCAGTGGGCCCTCCTGGACGGTGTGGGGCTCAGAGCCCTCGGCCCGGCGGGCCCTCACCTGGGCGGTGTCGGGCTCAGAGCCCTCGGCCCGGTGGGCGGCCTCACCTGGACGGTGTGGGGCTCAGAGCCCTCGGCCCCCAGTGGGCCCTCCTGGGACGGTGTGGGGCTCAGAGCCCCCGGCCTGGCGGGCACCCTCACCTGGACGAGGGCGGAGTACGGGCACTTGACGGCGGGCGTGTCGAAGCAGGGGAAGAAGGCGCGGTTCAGCACGGCCTGGCCCTGCGTGTACACGAACGGCTTCTCCTTGCCTGCCGTCTGCTCGGGGGCCAGCCAGCACACCTGCGGGAGGGCCGGGCGCTTCAGAACTGACCCCCCTCTTACTCCCTCCCCCGGCTCAGCCCGGCCAGGGCGGAGGGGCGGGGAAAGAGGTCCCAGCCATCCCCCCGGAGGCTGGGGGCTCTGGCTGGGACCCCCTCTCCTCCTGCGGGTCCCACGCACCCTGGCGCCCCACACCCCGGCGCCCACACCCCGGCACAGCACCCGCTTCCCGGGGCAGGCACCTCAGTGGGCCCACCTCTCCCCCAGGCCTGGCCTCTGCCCCTGTCGCCCTGTCTCCTCCCATGTCCTTCTCATGGGCCTGCGGACCAAAGGGACCCGGGTTCGATTCCCGTCAAGGGCACAGGCCCGGGTTGCAGGCTCGATCCCCAGTAGGGGCCATGCAGGAGGCAACCGATCCAAGATTCTCATCATCGATGGTCCCCTCTCTCTCCTTCTCCCTTCCTCTCTGAAGTTAATAAAAAAATACATATATTTAAAGTATCCTTTAAAAAAACGAAAACCACAGCAGCTGCACTTGAACTCAGGACGGGAAAGCAGAGCCTAGTAAGCGGGAAGGAGTCTGTGAGCCTCCGTTCTGAGTGCACTGCGCCCGATTCTGCATTGTTTTCCGCTCAGCCTTCAGCCTGGGCCGACAGGAATGACCCCCCCCCCCACGCCCCCTCTCCACCTGCAGCAGGAAGTCCCCGGGCGTCCCAGTCAGCGCCGTGGGGAGGGTGGCGGGCACGCTGGCGCCCAATGCCACGGGGAATTCAGGAAAGGACCGAGTTCCAGGAAGTGTCAAGAGAAAGCGAAACTTTGTGGATGGGCAAGATTTGGAGGGTGGAGAGGAAGGGAGGAAGGGAGGAAGGGAGGGAGGGAGGGAGGGAGGGAGGGAGGGAGGGAGGGAGGGAGGGAGGGCTGGGCAGGTGCCAAGCGGGCTCTGAACACAGAGGCACTGGGGGCCTATTTCAGAGAGGCCCAGGGACACCCATGGATGTGCTGGGTGTTTGTGACTGTTTAACGAGACCCCGGCAGAGATGGAGAGAGCAGAAGCAGCGGAGAGGGCAGACAGCCCTGCCTCAGCCTTTTGGCGACCGGCTCAGCACCAAACGGACCCTCCATGGGACGGGACAACATGGCCCTTTAGACTCGATTCTGCCATAAACCTACAACGGCTGTCAAAACCCCACGACCCCAGCCTGGTGATGAGAAGAACCTGAGGCGAATCCCAGCGGAGGGACCTCCTACGACACACCTGAGCGGCACTCCTCAATGCCGTCCGGGTCGTCTGGAAAACGGTACAGGGGAGAGGGCAGCTCCATGGGCTGGACACTAAGTAACGGATCAGGAAGTCTGAGCAAGTTGCAGCCGCCGGCGGATACAACGTATCGGCACGGAGCGCCGGCTGCTACAGTGTATCTCCGTGTGAAAGGTTCCCAGGTGGACCTGCTAGACTCTAGCAGCTAGAGAGTGTGTGTGTGTGTGTGTGTGGGGGGGGGGGGGGGGTGGTATGTGAAAACTACCATCTGCTCAGTTTTTCTGTTCATCTAAACTTTTAAAAAATAAATGCTATTCATGAAGAAAAAAAAAAAAGAAGGCGTTGCCAAAACCAGTGTGGCTCAGTGGATAGAGCATCGGCCTGCAGACTGAAGGGTCCCGGGTTGGATTCCGGTCAAGGGCATGGACCTTGGTGGCGGGCACATCCCCAGTGGGGGGTGTGCAAGAGGCAGCTGATCGATGACTCTCACTCATCGATGTTTCTAGCTCTCTATCCCTCTCCCTTCCTCTCTGTACAAAATCAATAAAATATATATTTAAAAAAGGAAAAGAGAACGAAGGAGCAGGCAGGCGATGACTACACCACAGAAGGAGTCCGCAGTCCAGGAGAGGCACAGCCTCTGGGAGTAAGGTGCGAGGCCTCTCCCGGACGGGGCCGTGAGGAGGAGAGAACACAGGTGCCCTTCCCGGGGCAAAGGACAAGCTGCAGAGCGAGCATCTATCACCACCCGAAACTGCAGCGTCAGCGGATACAATGTACCGGCACGGGGCGCAGGGCCGGCTGCTACAATGTATCTCCCGCTGCTACAATGTATCTCCCGCTGCTACAATGTATCTCCGTGTGAAAGGTTCCCCAGTGGAACTGCTAGTGTGTGGGGATGTGAAACCGTCATCCTCAGGTGCCTAACGTCCTACCCTGAGGCCCATTTATTCCCGGAGTGGGGAGAGAGGGCCACAGAACTGCTCCAAGGGCAAAGGCCAAAGGGCAAAGGGTAAAGAGCAAAAGGCAAACGACGGGGAAGCAGAGAAACCACTCGGTCCCAGGCAGCCAGCCTCCTGGGGAGCCCACAACCCCGCCCCCCCCTTTCTCCGGAGAACCCACTGGTTCTCCTGCCCCGACAGGTGCCGGCCACACAACTCCCATCCTCTCAGTCCCAAAGCTCGTCCCCTCTCCCTTTAAGATTTAGGAGCCAACCAACAGTGAGAAGGCCACGGTATTCACCCTCTTAAGTCTGACTTTGAAATCCTTTTGTTAATGGAAACCAGGACTTCCCAGAAGTCCACGCAGGTCATGACCCCCCCTGAGGCCCTGACCACCCCAGTCAGCACGGATCGGGGGCTGGTCACCAGCCGCCCCCAGGCAGAAACCAACGGGCCCAGCGCCCCGGGACACCCAGTTCCGTTTGGAACCCACACGACAGGGTTCCTTCCTCCCGCAGAAACGGAACTGGACCAGCGGGTCCCGGGAGGGGCAATCTGGACGAGTCACCGCCGCCGCTGCCCGGGAGGAAACCAGGGCGGCCTGCCTGGAGGAGGAGGCGGAGGGAGGGGAACGCAGCGGCGCGAGGGGGCTGGACGGTGGGACTCTCCTCCTCTCCCTCCGGGGGCCCCGGGAACTCACCCCGGGCCCGGCGTCGCCCACGCGGTAGGTGAGCAGCACCTGGAGGCGCTCGCCGGCCGCCAGCGGCCGCGGGAGGCGCAGGCACAGCGCGCAGCCGTAGCGCGCGAAGGGCCGCGTGTGGAAGCCCACGGGCTCCTCGGGGCCGGGCGGCTCCCCGGGGCCCGGCGGCCCCGGCCGCAGCGCCGCCGCCGTCACCTCCAGGCTCGGGTGCGAGTCCAGCCGCAGCTCGGCGGCGCCCGCGGGCGCCCGGCAGCGCAGGTCCAGCACCGCCGTGCCGCTCAGCGTGCGGCTGGCGAGCTCGGCCCGCAGGTCCAGGTGCAGGTGCAGGACCTCGAAGTCCCGGAAGCTGGACGCCGAGGCCACGTCCTCCACCCGCGCCGAGTGCAGCGCCCGCCGGGCCGTGCCGCCGCCCGAAGCCCCGCCGCTCGCCATGGTGCCGGCGTCGACTGCCTGCGGGAAAGCCGGCCCGACCCGACCGGAGCCCGCGGCCCCGCCCCGAGCGCACTGCGCAGCCGCGGCCACGCCCCACAAGGCCCCGCCCGGACCACACCTCCCCCGCGGGCCCCACCCCGAGCGCACTGCGCAGCCGCGGCCACACCTCCCGCGGAGGCCACGCCCCCTCCAGCAATCTGCGCCGGGACCACACCCCAGGCCGGAGTTTTTCATAAAAGGAAAACAGTATTCCATCATGTTTCCCAGTGTCCCAGTGTCAAAATACTTTTTATTTTATGCAATGCTTGTTGGCTTTTTAAAAACTCCATATAAGGCCAATTTCTCTCTTTTGGGGTGGTTAGTGGCTTCGGAAGGCTGTGGCGTTGATCACAGAGCTTGGTGCCCACCAGGGGTTCAACACCCGCCTGGAAACGACCCCTTCTCCGAGGCAAAGCGCTTCTGTGGCACACGCACCGCCCGCAGCCCCGAGGCCGGTGCTGGGGACGAGGCTCCTGACCCCGCACAGCCCGCGGCCTGGGCTCTATAGGAAAAGGCCGGGACCGTGCCCTGAGCCCACCGGGCTTGGGCAGCGCCCGGGGGTGGGGGGGGGGGACAGAGCACTGTGGGGGCCCCGGGGACAGACCCCGACATGACCACCCGCCTCTCCCCAAACGGCCCTCATTGCTCTGTACCTGTAAACGCCCAGAACGTCACACACCTCAGACATTTCACATGAAGGGCTGGAGACCTTCCAGAATTGATGGAAAGCATGAGTTCATCGAGGTCACAGGATACAATACAGAAAATCAATCGTAGTAACCAACGGTATTTCTACTTAATGAAATTTGAAAAGCACTCTTCAAACAGCACCCCCAAAAATGAAACGCCTAGGTATAAACCTAATAAAATATTGTGGGCGGGATGTCTGTGCTAAAAATGACGACACACTGACAAAACCTAATTCCACCGAAACCGGTGTGGCTCAGTGGTAGAGCGTCAGCCTGCGGACTGAAAGGTCCCGGGTTCGATTCCGGTCAAGGGCATGTACCTTGGTTGCGGGCACATCCCCAGTGGGGGGGGGGTGCAAGAGGCAGCTGATCGATGACTCTCTCTCATCGATGTTTCTAACTCTCTCTATCCCTCTCCCTTCCTCTCTGTAAAAAATCAATAAAATATATTTTTGTAACAAAAAACAAAACTTAATTCCAATACAATCCCAGCAGGTTTTCTGTAGACACTGACGAGCTCACGGTGAAATCTGTGAGGATCGGGAAGGAAGAGCCACAGCTGAGAGAGAACACAGGCAGAGGGAGGGTTCCGCTGCCCAATTCCCAAACCTCCTGCAGTGCCTGCGGGGAAAGGGTGGCTGGACAGACAGAAGCCACAGCGGCCCCGATTCACAGTCGCTGAGCACCTGTGTCACCTGCCCCTGCATCGGCCAGCACAGCTCCCTCCTGCCCGCCATCCTCCCGCCCCCGCCCCGACGGGCCACGCTCAATTTCAGGCTCTGCTCCTGAGCAAGGAACCCACAGGCCGGTGTCCGGCTCGTGCGGGGCCAGCGCGGGGAGCTCTTCAGAAAGCACTGGTCTTCCTCCTTTTCCGGCTTTTCTCCCACCCGCCCCCAAACCAGGAAACTCACTTGTGCCCGAGGATCGCTGAGCTGAAGACGCAGTTAACCAATAAAATGGGAAAACCTGCGCATCCCCCACCTCCCTCCCCCGCCGGCCAGGATCCACTCCGAGGGGACGCACTGTCTGACCCGCGGTCGCCGTCAGGGGTTAGGCCTGGACCAGCTCCGCATTCCCGCCCTCGTCTTTAAACCGCTCTCCCCCGCACCGGCCCCTGGGGACCCCCTCGGAACGGGAAGAGCTACAGACGGACAACAGACACGCACACGCCAGCAAGCACAGCCCCGCAGCCACGGGGACGCAGACCACAAGCAAGAGCCGGCCCCTCGCCCCTCGGGCTGGCTACGTTTCTGGAAAAGGAGAGGAAGTGCTGGCAAGGAGGTGAGAACTGGAGTCCCCGGCGTAGCTGCGGGGAACGCGGCCGGCAGCCGCTGTGGGAGCGCGATGGTTCTACCCGTGAATAGAGGCCGGGAAACCTGCTCGGGCGCCGGGCTGGCCGGGAGGAGGCGGCTCTGGAGGCAGCAGCCTCCCGGGGGGAGCGTGGCCTCGGCCGGCCGGCCAGGGGACCGGCTGCGGAAGGACCCGGCGGGCTGCAGGGCCTCCTCACCCACACGCTCAGGGAGACCCCGACCAGACCGCGGCCCCCGCAGGCTCTGCGTCACGGCGAGTCCGCAGAGGAAGGCAGAGTCTGGGGCTTACGAAGGAGGAGCAAGCTCCGGGGTTTATTGTTGGACTGAGAGCACACGTCCCCGAGGAGACAGATGGCGGCCCCGCTCGCCGCTGAGCCCCGTGGTCCTGCCTCTTCGTAAAGGGATCAGACGCCTACAGCGCACTCCAGGGCGAATAAATAGTGGATCATCACTCCCCCACCCCAAGTTCCTTTAAACAGGAAAACGCTACTGTCTCTCCGTGGCCCCCGGCCGGGAACGGACGTGCTGGGCGGAGACGTCCTACTGGAACTGCCGGTAGTCTCCGAACGGCGAGGACGGCAGGGGGGCGGCGGGCAGCTGGGAGGGGTCCTCGGCGAACGGAGGCCCTGCGGGGCAGAGAGGGGAGCGTTAACCCGTGAGCTCGCACAGCGAGGAACCAGCCCCCGGGAAGGGAAGCCCCCTGTGCGCCGACACGTGTGTGCGTCACGCTCACAGCCCGGCACGCGTCCCCTGACACAGGGTCACACACACACACACACACACACACACACACACACACACACCACACACACCCCCGTCCCTCAGAAAACCCTTCCCCTGAGAACCCAGGGGGCCTCGGACAGGAGCCACTCCCCCCGCCCCCCACAGCCGGCACAGCCAACAGCGCGTGTTTTAACGCGTTTCCTTTAAACGCCGGAGGCCATTCCCAGGACGCTCACCGTTGGGGAACTGCGCGGAGGCAAAGCGCGTCAGCAGGATGCCCGCTCCCTCGATGAGGGCCAAGAGGATGCCGCCCATCGCGGCCGAGCCCACCATGGCCACCGGCCCGTCTGGAACACGGCGAGAGGCCACGTCAGCGGAGCGCGGGCTCGCCGCCGACACGGCCAAGGACAGAGCAGTCCACGGGCCGCCCACCGCCCCGGCCCCCGGCCCACGCCCTCTCACCGCCCCGGCCGGGCCAACTGCCCCACCAGCTCCCTGCCTGTCCGTGTCAACGACCTCTCCCTCCCCTCCGGACCCGGTGCCCCCCGTTTGTGTGGTGGGGGGCTGCTGTCACGCGGCGATGGCTGAGCTGCACAGTCGACTCCCCCCCCCCCCCCCCCAGAGCCAGAAAGCCTAAAACGTTTACTACCCGACTCCACAGGCAGTGTGCCAACTCCCAACGCCCGGCCTGAACCAGGGAGCCCACGGGAGTCTGGGTTGTGCTGTGCCAACTCCAGCGACGCCCGTCTCACACCCTCCGGGCGTCAGTGAAGCGGGCACAGAGGGGCACCCGCGGCCGCGGTGTCCGCGAGCGCTTACTTCTGGCGGCCAGGATGGCTCCGGTCAGGGCCCCGCTGCTGATGGAGTTCCAGGGGTCCTCCTTCCCTCGCACCTGCACCAGGCTGCAGTCGATCATGGAGAACAGGCCGCCCCACACCGCAAAGCTGCCTGTTCATGTCCAAACAGAACAACCCAGGTCTCACTTTTCATCTTAAAGTGTCATCACAAACAAACAAACAAACAAACAAACAAAAAAATACGTTCCGCCCTCGCCGGTGTGGCTCAGTGGGCGGAGCTCCACCTTCACGAAAAACAGAACCATCTGCGGCCCACACACGGGACACCTGCCTCCTTACCTCCCAGCGGCGGGGCCCTGGTTTTAATGGCCGTCAAGCTCCCCCGCAGCCTGTGGCTCACTCCCTGCGGAGAAGCAGACACACGTGTGTTCCAAGGGCCGTCCGTGACCCGGGCAGCAAGCCCAGGCCTCCGGCGGCGGCCGGCGGCGGCGACAACACGGAACCCCGGCTCACCGCGGGAGAATTGCGAAAGCCTTTGACCGCCTGGAAGATGCCGCCGCCGATGGTGCCCATGGTGAAGGCCCCGCCACAGTCGTCCACGATCCGCCAGGGGCTGGGGGTGGGGAGAGGGAAGGAGGAAAAGGAGAGAGCTTACCTCTCGGTCTCACTCATAAACCTCACAACGTCTCTGCTGATCCCGCAGGGTCCTCTGCGACCAATCCGCAGTCTTACGTATCCGGCCCCGAGTCACCCGAGCCGGGAGCCGCGGAGCCGGCTCACGCTTTGCGAGGTGTGCCCGTTGGTGATGCAGATTTTTCCCAATAGATGGAGTCACACGTATGTTGACGTGTGTGCGATTTGACATGTGTGCTGTTTTGTTGTATTGCTCCTTCAGACGACCCCTTGTTCCAATGGCTCACGCACTTTCTGAGCAACCCTTCAAAACTTACTAAGTTGAAAATTGAGTCTCTGAATGGTCTGCCTCAAAACAAGAAAAGTTCTATTGGGCCAAGACCGGTCTGACTCGGTGGATAGAGCGTCGGCCTGCGGCCTGAAGGGTCCCAGGTATGATTCCGGTCAAGGGCATGTACATTGGTTGCGGGCACGTCCCCATTAGGGGGCGTGCAGGAGGCATCTGATCGATGACTCTCATCGATGTTTATAACTATCTCTCTCCCTTCCTCTCTGTAAAAAATCAATAAAATAAAAAAAAGTTCTATTGGGACGGTACCCACAAATGACCTGGAAGATGGGGGAAACATATAGCTAGCGACGGACATTACTTTGAACAAAACACCTTTTAAAAAAAAAAAAATGTATTTTTTTCTTTTTTTAAATACATATCTATTTTCTTTATTTTTCACAGAGAGGAAGGGAAAGGGATAGAGCGCTACTAGGTACATGCCCTTGACAGGAATCGAACCCGGGACCCCTCGGTCCGCAGGCCGACGCTCTATCCACTGAGCCACACCGGCTGGGCCAAGGGTGTCCATTATGGTCATTGCCTCTGACAACCAGGGACACGCCATCCACCGAGCCAAACCAGCCAGGGCGAACAGAGCACTTTGGATGTCTCTCTTGGAATTCTCATGCTTTCTTTGATGACAAAACCCGTATCATTAACCGGTACACCTAGTCCTCATTCATTCAACAGAAGTCGGGGTGCGGGGGAGCCCCTGCCAAAGCCAGTAGACCCTGTACAAGGTAAGTAACGCCGGGGAGGGGGGGGTCATATTACCCTCAGGAAGGTGACCCCTCCCTGCCCTGACAGGGGGCAGGAGAGTCACCCCAAACAAGGGGGTTTCTCACTCAGGACCCCAGGAGCCTTCAACGCGGGCAACCCGGGAAGGCGATCCCGCCCTCTGTGGTGACCTCCCCGTGTGCCTGCCTTCCTCCTGCTCTCATCCTGAGCCTGAAAAAACCGCTCCCTCCGTGACTGCCGAATGAATGAATGAGTGAATGAATGAATGAGTGAGTGAATGAGTGAGTGAATGAATGAGTGAATGAGTGAGTGGAGTGAATGAATAAGTGAATGAGTGAATGAGTGAGTGAATGAATGAGTGAGTGAATTAGTGAATGAATGAGTGAGTGAATGAGTGCGTGAATGAGTGCGTGAATGAGTGAATGAGTGAGTGAACGAGTGAGTGAGTGAATGAGTGAACGAGTGAGTGAGTGAATGAGTGAATGAGTGAGTGAATGAATGAGTGAGTAAGTGAATGAGAGAATCTCCCTTTGGGGTAAAATCGTGGGAAACGCCCCGCCAGGCGGGCAGGCATCGCGACACCAAAGCCCGGGACGGCGCCCCGAGACCAGACACGCGCCCGGGGTGACCTGGGCCGGCGGCGGGGGCCGGTGTGACCCCCACACAGGTCGGCGGCCCGGGTGGGAGCGGGTCTCCCGGGGGCTCCCTCCCGCCCGAGCCCGGACCGCGCCCCGGGCCACCGCAAGGTCACGGGGGCGGGGCGCGGCGTGCGGGAGGCCCGCGTGGGGGAGCCGAGGGGCCGCTTCCGCCCGCGGCTCCCGGGCCGGCGTCGTCGCCCTGGGAGCCTGGGAGGCCGAGGAGGGCGGCGGGCGGCCGGCAGGGCCCGGCGGGGAGGACGCCGGCCCACTCACCAGGGCTCCCGCGCGTACTCCTCCATCTTGACTCGGGCGCGCGAGCGACGCCGGGAGAGCCGGGCAGGCCATGAACCGGAAGCGGAAGTTCCCCCGGCGGAGGGCGTGAAGGCCTGCGGGGATTGGCTCGTCGCTTCCGAAGCGCAGCCAATGGGAACGCGGAAGCGTGAAGCTGGCCCCGCCCAGGCCCCCAGGCGGCGGGTGTGGGAATGCGGGGCGGAAGTTACCAGTCCCCGAGGCTGGGGGTCCGGAGGGAAGCGTTGGGTCTTCCCGCTGAGGTTGGGGCTCACCAACGCCCCAATACACCCCCTTTCAGCTCGAATGAATGGAGCCTGATCGGCTCGACCGGATCGCGAAGCTCTCGCCGCCGGCACGCAGCCCTCGGGCCCCGGCGCCTGGAGCGGGGCGAGGGGACCGCCCCGGCGGCGGGCGAGGCGCGCGGACCCGGAGGGATCCCCCCGGGGGCTCGACGGCGGGACGGCGACCCCAGTCTCTGCCGGGCCTCCCTCCAGGGGACCTCGGAAGCCGTGATCGGGGACCCAGCGCCCCCTAGTGGCCGCGGACCGGCCTCGCCCATCCAGGCCGCATGCAGCCTGGAGATGGACTGAGGACGCTCACCTGGGACAACGGGGGCCGCCCCCCACCCCACCCCCCTCTCCCGCAGCCGGAAATCCGAGTGTAGCTTAGGGTCCCCCCAAACGTCACTGCGGAGAGGGTCCTGCGGGCCGGAAGCCACGCGCTCTGTGTGTCCTGGGTGCTCTGCTCCGCACGCCTGCAACCAGGGAGCTGGAGGGCAGGAATCCTCATGAGAAAATCGTGGGGGCCCTGGCCGGTGTGGCTCAGTGGATAGGGCGTCGGCCTGCGGACTGAAGGATCCTGCGTTCGATTCTGGTCAAGGGCACTTGCCCGGTTTGCGGGCACATCCCCAGTTGGGGACTTGCAGGAGGCAGCCAATCCATGATTCTCTCTCATCGTGGATGTTTCTATCTCTCTCTCTCCCTCTCCTTTCCTCTCTGCAATCAATAAAAATCTATTTAAAAAAAAAAAATCGCGGGGAGAGGAGATAATTGGCAGCACCTGGTGTCTCCATCATTGAGGCATCGCCTCCATCAGTGTCCCCCCCAATGTCGCCTTTGGGGGATGTGCCAGAGAATCACCCACAAGTGACAGGAGAGGTTCAGGAATCCTTCTTCCCAGCCAGACACCTCCCCCCACCCCACCCACCACTCAGGGGAAAAAACCCCCGGTCGCCCTAGCCGGTGTGGCTCAGTGGATAGAGCATCTGCCAGAGGACTGAAGGGTCCCGGGTTCGATTCCGGTCCAGGGCATGTGCCTTGGTTGCAGGCTCCTCCCCGGCCCGGGCCCTGGTTGGGGCCTCTTCTCTGTCTTTCCCTCTCTCTTCCACTCTCCCTAAACATCAATGGAAAAATATCTTCAGGTGAGGATGGGGAAAAAAAGAAAAAAAAAAAGTTGTCTTTAAAAACACACACACCCACACACACACACACACAGCCGAAACCGGTGTGGCTCAGCGGTAAAGCGTCGGTCTGCGGACTGAAGGGTCCCGGGTTCGATTCCGGTCAAGGGCATGTACTTTGGTTGCGGGCACATCCCCGGTAGGGGGTGTGCAAGAGGCAGCTGGTCAATGTTTCTCTCTCATCGACGTTTCTAGCTCTCTATCTCTCTCCCTTCCTCTCTGTAAAAAATCAATAAAATATATTTTAAAAATAAAAATAAAGTAAAAACACACACACACAAACACACAAAACACACACACACACACACACACACACACACACACACACAAGAAAACCCCAATTGTCATGGACAAGGCTCACCCACAGGCAGCTCTAGAGTTTGGGGCTCCAGTCTGGGGGGGGCAGGGGTTCTCTCCTCTCTTCTGCCTTCGTGTCACCCCACTTCCTACATTCAGTGACCGCACACCCCTTCCTCTAGGCAGGTCCCTGTACCCCCTCACTGCCCACGCCTCCGGCTCAGAGACGTGAGAAGGCGCCCGAGGTCACACACCTCAGACCTGAGCCCAGGTCATTCGACTCCGGAGCCCGCACCTTCTCTGCTTTCCTGCACCCCCACCCCCAACCCCCTTTCACAGACCGAAGCCAGTCTCCGAGAGGAAGGTGACTGGCCCAGCAGCAAAGCCAGGACCCGACGCAGGTCGGTCGCCGAGAAAGGCCAGGCTTTGGGTTCTTGTTGTGGTAAAGCTGGTGTAGAAGGTTGTCTACACTTCAGCCCTGACCGGTGTGGCTCAGTGGATAGGGCGCCGGCCTACGGACTGAAGGGTCCCAGGTTCGATTCCGGTCAAGGGCATGGATCTTGGTTGCAGGCACATCGCCAACGGGGGGTGTGTAGGAGGCAGCTGATGGATGTTTCGCTCTCATCCATGTTTCTAACTCTCTATCCCTCTCTATTCCTGGCCCTGGCTGGATTGGCTTGGTGGATAGAGCATCTGCCTGAGCACTGAAGGGTTCTGGGTTTGATTTCAGTCAGGGGCACATGCCTGGATTATTGTGAGCTCCATCCCCTGTGGGGGGCGTGCAGGAGGCAGCTGATCCATGATTCTCTCTCATCCTTGATGTTTCTCTCCCTCTCCCTTCCTCTCTGGCATCAATAAAAAAAAAAAAAAAAAAGATTATCTACACTTCAGGGACACATTATCATTCTTTAAAGTTATTTCTAAATATATTTTCATTGATTTCAGAGAGAGAGAGAGAGAGAGAGAGAGAGAGAGAGAGAGAGAGAGAGAGAAACATCCATGATGAGAGAAAACCATGGATCAGCTGCCCCCTGTACACCCCCCAAAACCCTGCCATGTGCCCTTGACGGGACCGAACCCAGGACACTTCAGTTTGCAGGTCGATGCTCTACCCACTGAGCCACACCGGCCAGGGGCCACACAGATGTGGTAGCGTGTGTCCTACCCCCACAGTCTCAGACGTGGCCCCAGGCCACCCACAGGCCTCCTTCCCCACTGCCTCCTCCGCCTGCCTCCCCTCCGCCCGCCTCCCCTCCACCTGGAGCTGGGCCGCGGGCAGGGGGTGGCTCTGGGCCCGGCCTCGTCCCGGCCGATCGGTCCATCCCGGGACCCGGACCCGCCCGGCAGGGCCGCCCCGGAGGCCGCGCCTCCTGCTCGGGTGGCCGGACGCCAGGAAAGACGGCCGCGCCTGCCCGATGGGTTACAGGCGGCTGCTCGGCCGCGGCAGGAGATTGGAATGTCGGCGGCCGCCTCGGCGTGAGGGACCGCCGCGGAGAGCCCGCTGCAACCGGATCCTCCCGGTTATGTTTCCCCGAAGACTCGGGGGAAGCGTGCTCTGGAAGGGGGCCGCGGTGGCCACCTGCCCCCTGCTCCCTTCACTCCACCCGCTCCCCCACCCCGCCCCTCCCCACACCCCGCCCACTCCCCCCACCCCACCCCACTCCCTGAGAAAACCCCACAGACGCGGCCGGAGCAGGGAGAAGCCGAGGGAGGGAGGTCTGAACCCCCTTCCCAAGAGCCGGGGCTTCCTGGAAACAGAACTGATGGCCCTTTAGGACGCTCCTGCCTGCACCCCTCTTTTTTTAAAAATATATATATTTTATTGATTTTTTCCCAGAGAGGAAAGGAGAGGGAGTGAGTGCCAGAAACATCGATGAGAGAGAAACATCCATCAGCTGCCTCCTGCACGCCCCCCACCTGGGGATGAGCCCGCCACCAAGGTCCATGCCCTTGACCGGGATCGAACCCGGGACCCTCCAGTCCGCAGGCCGACGCTCTCTCCGCGGAGCCACACCGGTTATGGCCTGCACCCCTCTCTCTTCCTCCCCCACACGGCCGGCCCGCTCCAGTTTGCCAACAGCAGGGGAGGGCTTATGGCTAGCCCTCCAGGGGCGGCCTGAGCCGCTGGGGCTCCGATGCTCGCACCCTGGTTGGCGGGGACCATGGGCGGGCGGGCGGGCGGGCAGGCAGGATCCTGAATGGAATGTGTTTCCTGGGGCTGCAAAGAGCTGGGCACCCCCCCACACACACACCCCACCCCACCCGCCCCCTCAGGACCAAACACAGGAGGAAGGGGCAGTGGACGGGGTCCGACCACAGGGCATCTGGCATCTGGGGGGCGGGGGTGACACGCGCCCTCGAACCCCCGCCCCCGCGGCTCTGCTCGCCGGGCTGGCCCGGCTCAGAGGCCGGCTGCGTTTTTGCCTCTTTTCCTCCCCGAGCGGGCAGCTTGTCTTTAAAAGGCTAAATGCTCCGCACTAAATTTGGTCACACCGCGGCCGCTCCAAGATTCCCTGGAATGTCCTCAAGTTTCAGCTCTGACGGGCGGTGGGCCCGCCCCCTGCCCCCCCTGTCCCGCTCCTCCCTCCGGGGGATTGGCCGGTCCTCCCGGGCCGGCCGGGCTCATTGGCTGCTGGCAGGCGGCTGGTCCACACGCCCGGGCGGCCGGAGGCTCACCCAGCACCTGCCCAGAGGAGCCTGGTCCTCGAGCAGAGCCGCCGGGGGTCTCTCCCACGCCCCCCAGCCCCGTCCGGACCCTCCCGTCCCACCCACAGCGGCTCCCCCCCCCCAGCACGGCCCCCGGCCCCCCAGGAGCCGCCGAGATGTCCAAGGTGGCCAAGTACCGCCGGCAGGTGAGCGAGGACCCCGACATCGACAGCCTGCTGTCCACGCTGTCGCCCGAGGAGATGGAGGAGCTGGAGAAGGAGCTGGACGGGGCGGACCCCGACAGCAGCGTGCCCGTGGGGCTGCGGCAGCGCAACCAGACGGACAAGCCGTCCACGGGCGCCTACGACCGCGAGGCCATGCTCAGCTTCTGCGAGGAGACCACCAAGAAGCTCATCCGCAGGGAGCTGTCCCTGGACGTGGACGTGAGTGCGGGCCACGGGGCCACGGGGCCACGGGGGGCCACGGGCGGGGGCCACGGCGGGGGCCACGGGGCGGGGGCCCCTCCCAGGATGGATGGGGTGTGGGGTGATGGAGAAACAGCACCCCACGTCAGAGAGTCAGAGGGGCTGCGGGGTGGGGGGGCCCTGAGCGTGGCCCCCTCACCCGTGGGCTCCGTCACGCGCCCTCTCGCGGTGAGGGCAGGAAGTTGGGGGTGTGGGGTGATGGAGGCTCGGCCCTCCCCGTGGGGACCGGGGACCGGCCGCTCCCAGGAGGCTGGGCAGGTGGGCGTCCCACAGCCACGGAGCCACGGAGCCCATGGGGCTGGGAGGCGGGGCCTGTGCGGCTTGAGTGACATTCCCGGGAGGAGGGGGGCTGCACACTTTCGGGGGGAGCCTCTTGGGGGGGCGGCGCCTCCTCCCGTCAGCTCAGTGTCGGGGGGCCAGGCCCCTCTGTGGGCAGGAGGGGGTCCCAGCAGCACCCTGTTCCTCTGGACTGTGTTTTCCCTCCGGAGAGACAGCCCCTGCCCGCTCCGCACCTGCTGCCTCCCTCCCTCCCTCCCTCCCCTCCTCGGCCTGGTCCTCGGCCTGGGAGGCCTGGTCCCTCCATCCTCCGTCCTCGTCCGGCTCTGCTCCCGGGGGGACCAAGGCCCAGGCCTCTCCCGCCCCCCGAGACTGTGTCCTCCCGAGGAGAGGAGGGCGGTGTTTGCAGTGGCCGCAGCCCTGACCAGCGAGGGGGTGGGCGAGGGAGGAGGGGTGAGGGAGGAGGGGGGGAGGCCCAGCCGGCCCGGCACTGCCCCGCGGGACCGGGTTAAGGTTAGGAGGTCGGGAGGCGGAGGAGCCGGGCAGCTCGGGGCTCAGGGTCCTGGGGGCCTCTGACCGCGACCGGCAAATTCCAAACGGTTTGCAGGGAAATGAGGGGCGAAGGGGCCCGCTGGGGGCCCCCCTCGGGAAGCAGAGAAAGGAAGGAGACGCCCCCAAAGGCGCTGGCACCTGTGAGCACCCCCCCGAGGCCCCTCCTCCGTCCTCCTCGCTCTGTGCCCTTGATGCCGATGCCCAGCGCTCCTGGGCCGGGCTGAGCTCAGACACACACGCACACACACACTCACACTCACGCCACACATACACACACGCACACACATGCCACACACACACACACATACACTCACACACGCACATGCACGCACACACTCACACACACACGCACATGCATGCATGCACTCACACACATACACTCACACTCTCACGCTCACACACACACGCATACACTCACACACACACATGCACGCACACACTCACACACATACACTCACACACACCGCACACGCACAGGCCACACACACACATGCACACACGCTGAATCCCGCCAGGGGCTGTGAGGGCTGCTCTGGAGGTGAATTCCCAGCCTTTCCCTCAGCCAGACCCATGCTCCCCCCACACACACCCCGCCCCCCCCCCCACTTGTTTACGCCCACGGAGCCGGCAGGGAGTGCGCACGCGTGTGCTCACGGCACCCCTCCAGGCCGCTCCCTCCCCCCCGCGCCCCCTCCCCCCGTGGCTGTGTCTGTGTTCCCCCGGCCCAGGGCCTGTGAGGGCCGCCTGGCCGGTCCGAGTTCAGGGTGCATCCTGAGCCCCGGGCAGGGTCCTCTCGGAAGGTCGGGGTGAATGGGGGTGAACCCCACATGGCCGGTGTGAGCATTGCCCCGCGGTCTGCGTAGCCACCCACGGGCCCCTGCCCGCTCCGTCTCCCGGGACAAAGTGCCCGCCTCAGGGTTGTCAGTCTATGGGGCCGGTGGGAGGGGCAGGCTCTGAGCCGGGGTGCAGTGGGCACCCCGTGACCACCGCCCCGAAACCACCAGGTCCCTGGAGCCCAGGCCTAGAAGTCGGGGAGCAAGAGAGAAGCAGATCTACCCCCCACCCCTGCCCGGTCCCCCAGGCCGGTGCACGCCCAGCGGGCCGCTCCCCGAGTGGCCGGAGTAAAGTGGGGGGCGGGGGGCTCTCTCGGACCCGCCCTGGACTCCCCAAAGGAGCTGGGGGTGGATCAGAACAGCGAGGCCACCCCGCACCCCGCCTTTCCTCTGTGTGAGCCGCACAGATCCTGGGAAGCAGGCAGCTCGTCCCCATCACACAGATGGGGAAACCGAGGCCCCGGGAGGGCAAATGTCTGGTCGGTGGCTGCAGCGAGCCTGGCCCGTCCCCCACGGCGAGGAGCGGACGGTTAACCGGTTAACCGGGTGTGGGTTAGACTAACCGGGTGTGGGTCAGACTAACCGGGTGTGGGTCAGACTCACCGGGTGTGGGTTAAACTCACCGGGTGTGGGTTAAACTCACCGGGTGTGGGTTAGACTAACCGGGTGTGGGTTAAACTAACCTGGTGTGGGTTAAACTAACCAGGTGTGGGTCAGACTAACCGGGTGTGGGTTAGACTCACCGGGTGTGGGTCAGACTAACCGGGTGTGGGTTAGACTCACCGGGTGTGGGTTAGACTAACCGGGTGTGGGTTAGACTAACCGGGTGTGGGTTAAACTCACCGGGTGTGGGTTAGACTAACCGGGTGTGGGTTAGACTCACCGGGTGTGGGTTAGACTAACCGGGTGTGGGTTAGACTCACCGGGTGTGGGTTAGACTAACCGGGTGTGGGTTAGACTCACCGGGTGTGGGTTAGACTAACCGGGTGTGGGTTAAACTCACCGGGTGTGGGTTAAACTAACCGGGTGTGGGTTAGACTCACCGGGTGTGGGTTAGAGGTTAACAGGAGCCACACCGGGGCAGGCCAGGGAGCCGGCCTGATGGGGCACCGGGCAGGAGGGAACTGGGTTCATTCCTCGTAGGTGGGTGTACCAGGCGTCAGCTGCTGCGGATCTCTGCGGTGAAGGATCCCCACCTGGCGGACAGGGAGCCGGAAGTGCTCCTGGAAGACCAGGCGGGGGGCGGGGTTGGGTTAGGGCCGGGGTCGGCAAAGTGCGGCTCTCTGGCCCCCGAGTGCTTGGCAGAGGCCAGCTGAGGGGCCCCCTAATCCAGTTCACAGTGACACGCCTGCCCACGTAGTTTACCTGTAAAAAACGGGCTCTCCAAAGAGATGTTGATGTTTGGCTCTGCGGACGGATGAGTCTGCCGACCGCTGGGTTAGGGGATCTGCTTTAAAACATAATGAGGAAGGGGGGGGGAGGGGGGAGGGAGGGGGAGTGGGCCCCCCACGGGGCACCCACCGTCCTGATGGTAGTCACCTCTGCGCTCGCTCTCGCTCTCTCTCTCTCTCTCTCTCTCTCTCTCTCCCCCCCTCCCTTTTATTGAGTGAAGGTCAGGGGTCGCGGCGAGGGGCGGGGCTGGGCAGAGCTGACCCGCCCTCCTCCCTCTGACGGGCGGCTCCCTCCCCTGTGCCAGCCGGGCCTCCCTCAGGTGGAGGCCCAGCCCAGCCGGCAGGTGTGCAGCCCGACCGGGCTCAGGTTTCGGGAACTGGATCCCCAGAGCCTGTGTCAGCTCCGGTCCTCCTCCCCAGCCTCCTCCCCGCTCCTGCCTCCACCACCTCCCCCAACCCAGGCCAGAGCCTCCACCCCCGGGGCCTCCCCCCCCCCCGGGGCCTCCCCCCCCACCGGGGCCTCCCCCCCCCCCCCCGGGGCCTCCCCCCCCGCCCCGGGGCCAGAGCCTCCGCCCCCAGAGCCTCCTCCCCGCTCCTGCCTCCACCCCCGGGGCCTCCCCCCCCCCCCCCCCCCCCCCCCCCCGGGCCAGAGCCTCCGCCCCCAGAGCCTCCGCCCCCAGAGCCTCCACCCCCAGGGCCTCCACCCCCAGAGCCTCCACCCCCAGGGCCTCCACCCCCAGGGCCTCCACCCCCAGAGCCTCCACCCCCAGAGCCTCCACCCCCAGGGCCTCCACCCCCAGAGCCTCCACCCCCAGGGCCTCCACCCCCAGGGCCTCCGCCCCCAGGGCCTCCACCCCCGGGGCCAGAGCCTCCGCCAGGGGGCGCTGGGGTGTCAGCAGGCCGGGCGGAGGCTCTTTAGGGTCCCCCTGTGAAGGGGGGGTGGGAGGGGATGAGGGGGGGACTTGAGAGATCCCCCTGGGCCAGCCTCCTGACCTTCCTCCCCCACCTGCCCTGGTCATGCCCAGCACCCACGAACCCCTGCAGGGATGGGGGGCCAGGGGAGGGGGTGCCGGGGGAGGGGGTCCCGGGGGAGGGGGTGCCGGGGTTAGGGGGTGGCGGGGTTAGGGGGTGTCAGGGTTAGGGGGTGGCGGGGTTAGGGGGTGTCAGGGTTAGGGGGTGTCGGGGTTAGGGGGTGTCAGGATTAGGGGGTGCCGGGGTTAGGGGGTGGCGGGGTTAGGGGGTGTCGGGGTTAGGGGGTGTCAGGATTAGGGGGTGCCGGGGGAGGGGTGCCAGGGGAGGGGGTGCAGCCCTCGCCCTCAGACTGCCCTCTGCAGGGTCCATGGGGCGCTGGGCAGCTCAGCCCTCGGTTTAGGGGATTAACCGCCTGCTGCGCCCAGAATAGCCTGGAGGGGGGGGCAGAGGGGGGAGGGGGGCAGGGGGGCAGAGGGGGCAGAGGGGGGAGGGGGGGCAGGGGGGCAGAGGGGCAGAGAGGGGGAGGGGTGGGGGCAGAGCGGGGCAGAGGGGAA
>NC_140522.1:395728-490073 GCF_964339955.1 Pipistrellus hanaki
CACCTGGCGGACAGGGAGCCGGAAGTGCTCCTGGAAGACCAGGCGGGGGGCGGGGTTGGGTTAGGGCCGGGGTCGGCAAAGTGCGGCTCTCTGGCCCCCGAGTGCTTGGCAGAGGCCAGCTGAGGGGCCCCCTAATCCAGTTCACAGTGACACGCCTGCCCACGTAGTTACCTGTAAAAACGGGCTCTCCAAAGAGATGTTGATTTTGGCTCTGCGGACGGATGAGTCTGCCGACCGCTGGGTTAGGGGATCTGCTTTAAAACATAATGAGGAAGGGGGGGGGAGGGGGGAGGGGGAGTGGGCCCCCCACGGGGCACCCACCGTCCTGATGGTAGTCACCTCTGCGCTCGCTCTCGCTCTCTCTCTCTCTCTCTCTCTCTCTCTCCCCCCCCCTTTTATTGAGTGAAGGTCAGGGGTCGCGGCGAGGGGCGGGGCTGGGCAGAGCTGACCCGCCCTCCTCCCTCTGACGGGCGGCTCCCTCCCCTGTGCCAGCCGGGCCTCCCTCAGGTGGAGGCCCAGCCCAGCCGGCAGGTGTGCAGCCCGACCGGGCTCAGGTTTCGGGAACTGGATCCCCAGAGCCTGTGTCAGCTCCGGTCCTCCTCCCCAGCCTCCTCCCCGCTCCTGCCTCCACCACCTCCCCCAACCCAGGCCAGAGCCTCCACCCCCGGGCCTCCCCCCCCCCCCCCCCAGGGCCAGAGCCTCCGCCCCCAGAGCCTCCTCCCCGCTCCTGCCTCCACCCCCGGGGCCTCCACCCCCCCCCCCCAGGGCCAGAGCCTCCGCCCCCAGAGCCTCCTCCCCGCTCCTGCCTCCACCCCTGGGGCCTCCACCCCCAGAGCCTCCATCCTGCTCCTGCCTCCACCCGCTCCACCCCCAGAGCCTCCACCCCCAGGGCCTCCACCCCCAGGGCCTCCACCCCCGGGGCCAGAGCCTCCGCCAGGGGGCGCTGGGGTGTCAGCAGGCCGGGCGGAGGCTCTTTAGGGTCCCCCTGTGAAGGGGGGGTGGGAGGGGATGAGGGGGGGACTTGAGAGATCCCCCTGGGCCAGCCTCCTGACCTTCCTCCCCCACCTGCCCTGGTCATGCCCAGCACCCACGAACCCCTGCAGGGATGGGGGGCCAGGGGAGGGGGTGCCGGGGGAGGGGGGTCCCGGGGGAGGGGGTGCCGGGGTTAGGGGGTGGCGGGGTTAGGGGGTGTCAGGGTTAGGGGGTGTCGGGGTTAGGGGGTGTCAGGATTAGGGGGTGCCGGGGTTAGGGGGTGGCGGGGTTAGGGGGTGTCGGGGTTAGGGGGTGGCGGGGTTAGGGGGTGGCGGGGTTAGGGGGTGTCGGGGTTAGGGGGTGTCAGGATTAGGGGGTGCCGGGGGAGGGGGTGCCGGGGGAGGGGGTGCAGCCCTCGCCCTCAGACTGCCCTCTGCAGGGTCCATGGGGCGCTGGGCAGCTCAGCCCTCGGTTTAGGGGATTAACCGCCTGCTGCGCCCAGAATAGCCTGGAGGGGGGGGCAGAGGGGGG
This sequence comes from Pipistrellus hanaki, assembly GCF_964339955.1. Lineage (NCBI taxonomy): Eukaryota > Metazoa > Chordata > Mammalia > Chiroptera > Vespertilionidae > Pipistrellus > Pipistrellus hanaki. The sequence continues at coordinate 397,232 of NC_140522.1, forward strand.
CAGAGGGGGGAGGGGGGGCAGGGGGGCAGAGGGGCAGAGGGGGGAGGGTGGCAGGGGGGCAGAGGGGGGCAGAGGGGGGGAGGGGGGGCAGGGGGGCAGAGGGGGCAGAGGGGGGAGGGGGGCAGGGGGGCAGAGGGGGGCAGAGGGGGGAGGGGGGGCAGGGGGGCAGAGGGGGGCAGAGGGGGAGGGGGGGCAGGGGGGCAGAGGGGGGCAGAGGGGGGAGGGGGGCAGGGGGCAGAGGGGGGCAGAGGGGGGAGGGGGGGCAGGGGGCAGAGGGGGGCAGAGGGGGAGGGGGCAGGGGGCAGAGGGGGGCAGAGGGGGGAGGGGGGCAGAGCGGGGCAGAGGGGGAAGGGGGCAGGGGGCAGAGGGGGGCAGAGGGGGGAGGGGGGGCAGGGGGGCAGAGGGGGGCAGAGGGGGGAGGGGGGCAGGGGGCAGAGGGGGGCAGAGGGGGGAGGGGGGGCAGAGCGGGGCAGAGGGGGAAGGGGGGGCAGAGGGGGGAGGGGGCAGAGGGGGGAGGGGGGGCAGAGCGGGGGGGGGGGGTCGCTGACCGGAAGGGGGCAGAGCAGGCGCCCAGGGGTCCCCGCTCCTGGGGGGGGCAGGTCCGCACCCTCATCCTGCCCGCCCCGCACTGCCCGCCGCCGCCGGTGGAGCCCTTAAAACCGCTGCTGCGCTGAGAAGGCGGATGGGGACTGGGGGGGGTCTGGGTGTCACTGCCCCCTCCTCCCCAGGCCCCGGCGCGGGGCGCCCCCTGTCCGCAGCCCCGGGGGAGGCGCCCCTCCCGCCTCAGGGACCGGAGGACCGGGCGCCCGTCCCGTCTCCAGGGCGCTGTTTACCAACAGCCCAACAGCGGGAGGGCGGCCTCCGCCCCGCTCCCCACACCCGCCTCCCCTCCGCCCCCGCACCCCTGTCCCCTCCGCTCCCGACCCCCCTCTCCTCCTGCTCCCGCCCCCCAGCCCCAGCTCCTCCCTGGCCACTCCCCCCGGGGACCCCCTCCCCCGGGGACCCCCTCCCCCCGGGTCCCTCTCCCTCCTCCTCCCCCCGGGGACCCCCTCCCTCTAGCTGGCTCCGCCCCGCAGGCAGCCCCGCCTGCTGGCCAGTCTCGCAGACAGGACCACACAGTGCCCTTCGCCTCCGGCTCCTCCTCCATCCTTCCGCCCGTCCGTCTGTCCATCCGTCCGTCCTTCTGTCCGTCCGTCCGCCCGCCCGCAGCAGCTGCTCCTTCGGGCCGCGCTTTATCACCCATTTCCACTCCGTTTGCTCTGCTCGGGTTCTAGGGGATTGCCATCCCCGCTGCTGGAGCGCGCGCTGTGACGTCATTTGTGCTGGAGCGCGTGGGTGTGCTGTGACGTCATTTGTGCTGGAGCGTGCGCGCGCTGTGACGTCATTTCTGCTGGAGCGTGTGCGTGCGCTGTGACGTCACTTCTGCGGGGCGTGGACCTGGGGGGTGGCCGGGCCCTCGGAGGCGGTGGGGACTCTCCTGTCTCACCTGCAGAGGCCACGCTGCCTCACGGAGACCGTGGGAGGGTCAAGTGCGTCCGTGTGAGGTCAGCGCCTGACCCGTGGTCTGCGCGTTAGCTAACGGGCCTCCCCCTCACCGCCAGGGGCGCCCTCTCCCGGGGCCGGGGAGCCGCCTCCTGTCCTCACCCCTCTGTTCAGAGGTGACACGTGCCCGGCCGGCGTGGCTCAGGGGCTGAGCGTCCACCTGTGAGCCAGGAGGTCAGGGTTCGATTCCCGGTCAGGGCACAGGCCGGGGCTGTGGGCTCCCTCCCCCGTCGGGGCGTGCAGGAGGCAGCCGGTCCGTGATTCTCTCTCATCATGGATGTTCCTCTCTCTCTCTCTCCCTTTCTCTCTGAAATTAATTTTTAAAATATTTTAAAAAAATGTTAAAGGTGACACGGGACTCAATAAAGCCCAGGTCAGACCCTCTGCCCAGGCCTGGACCTTCCCGGAAGGGGGTGGGGGGGGCGTGCCCGCTCCTGCCTCCCATCCCAGCCGCGCCCGCGCCCGCGCCCGCGAGGACAGACCACTTTCCTGCTTAGCTCGTGTCTCCCTTGCTCAGCCTCAGCCTCAGGCCTCCTGCTTAGACCCCCTTTTCCCTCACCACCCCCGCCCCCCCCGGCCTGGAGGAGCCCCAGCCGGTGACCCGACTCCCTTGGGGCTGCAGGGCCCACTGGACAGGGGCCTCGGGGGCTGAAGCCGGGCCGCCCGCAGCCGCCACCGGTGGCCTCTGCCCTGCTCTGACCCCGCTGCCTCCTCCCCGCCCCATCTCTGCTTTCACCCCATCGCCGCAGCCGGCCGCGCGTCCGGTTTCACCGGGGAACCTGAGCTCAGGTGCCAACGCCGTCCAGCCCGTCCAGCCCCTCCGCGCGGGCCCTGCCCGGCACAGGCTCCTGCCTTCACCCGCCGCCCCCACCTCCTGACGCTCAGGGAGACCACCCCCCTGGGATCCCTCTCGGCTCCGCCCTTCTGTCCTCCTCTCTGTCCCAGCTGTGTCCCCAGAAGGAGGCCAGGCCCTCCCCCCCCAGCTGGTCCGTCCGTCTGTCCGTCCCCCCGCCCGCCCGCCCGCCCCTCTCTCCCACCAAGGGCCGCCCAGTGTCCCGCACCCGCCCTCTCTCCCTTCGCTTCCAACCCTCACCTGAGGGTGTGCTTATCGATTTTTTAAAGAGAGGAAGGGAGCCGAAACCGGTGTGGCCCCATGGATAGAGCGCCGGCCTGCGGACTGAAGGGTCCCGGGTTCGATTCCGGCCAAGGGCATGGACCTGGGTTGCGGGCACATCCCTAGTGTGTGTGTGGGGGGGCGTGCAGGAGGCAGCTGGTCGATGTTTCTCTCTCATCGATGTTTCTAGCTCTTTATCCCTCTCCCTTCTTCTCTGTAAAAAATCAACAAAATATATCTTTTAAGAAGAGAGAGAGAGAGAGAGAGGGGAAGGGAGAGAAACACCACTGTGAGCAGCAGCTGCCCTGACCCTGACCCACACGCCAGGCAGCGCCCTGACCGGGAACAGCACCCACAGCCCTTTTGGTGCCCAGGATGGTGCTCCAACCACTGAGCCACCGGCCGGGCCCCCCGAGCCTCCCCCCGCACACTCAGCGCGGGTCCGGCTTCGTCTGTGCCTCCTGCAGGCGCCGAGGGCAGGCCGGCTTGCCCTCCGCCCCGCGGGAGCCCAGCGCCCGGCTCGGGAACCCCGGGGATGAGCGTGGGAAGCATAGGCTGCGGGCACCACCCCGGTCCCACCAGGCGAACCTCCTCTCCGCCCGCCGCCCTCTCCCGGGACGGAGGCCGGCTCTGTGTTCCCGTCCTGCCCCGCGGGGAGAGCCTGGCCTGGGCCTTGTCCGTCCAACAAGCGGCTGGTGAGCCCCGGGCCAGCACCCAGCGCCCAGCGCGTGCGGTGTGTGCCGGACAGAGGGCTCCCAGCCGCCTCCCGTGTTCCCTTCCCCTCCTCCCACTCCTCCCGCTCCGCCGGCTCCGCCCGCCCTCCTCCCCGGGGACCTGGCATTCCCAGGCTGACGCACCCGCTCCCCGCGATCCCGGCCACGGCCCCCCAGCCCCGGCCCCAGGAGGACCTCACCCGTGGCCGAGGCCCAGCGCCCAGCTCCCACCGGACCCTGCAGATCCAGACAAGGGGCCGCGGCCCAGGCCTCACGGGGTGGGGGTGGGGGGTGGGGGGACAGAGCCCTCAGGAGCCGGCGTGAGGGGGCCCAGCGGGCAGACGTGTGCCCAGGAGTGGGAGGTGGGCACAGCGGTGGGCAGAGCCCAAGACCAGCTGTCAGCCAGGTTCCGCCTCAGTACTGGCCCCAAGGTCCACCCCCCCAGGCCCCCCCGATGCCAACAGCAGGCGTCTGGATGCCCAGGAGGCAGGTCCTTAGGAGCTCGGACGGCCCGAGACGGGTGGGGGCTCTCAGCCGGGCCGGGCGGGGCACCCCGTCCTCCTGCAGAGCTGCCCCCCCCGTCCCTGCCCCCCCAGAGCCCGGGGACCCCACGCCAGGGGTCAGGGCCCTGCATCCCGGCCTTAAAGGCGCAGGACGACCCCGGTGCTAGGCTCCTCCCGATGGTGCTGAGTGTGGTCCTCCCCCCCGCCCCCCCTCCCCGCCATCGGGACCACGGACACGCCATCACGCCATCACGCCATCACGCCATCACGCCATCACGCCGGCTCCTCCTCCAGAAAGCCTGCCCTTTCCCACGTCCCTGACAGCGTCCCTGACAGCAACCCCTCCGCCTCCGGGCTGCAGGGCTGCGGCCGCCCAGCCGGAGCCCATATTTGGGCATTTACTCGGTTCCCAGTAAACACGGGCCCAGGCTCCTCGCGTGGCCTCTGGCGCCCGTCCCCGGGGAGGGAGCGGCCCAGCGGGCGGTGAGTGGCCTCCCACGGGGGCCCCCGCGAGGCCGGGGGCGCAGGGGCTGGGCCCCGAGGGGAGGAGACCCATCTGCCCGGGACCCAGGGCCTGTGGGGTCACACAGGCTGACCCCGTCCCCCTCCCCCGCCCGGACCCTGGGGGGGGTCGCCTGCACAGACCACGGGGAGCCCACGTGCGGGCCCCTGGTCTGGGGGGGGGGGCTCCCAGGAAACCGCGGTGCCGGGAGGAGCCGGGAGGAGCCGGGAGGAGCCGGGAGCTGCCGGGATGGGCCCCTCTCCTGCCCCCAGAGGCCCTGCCTGACCCCTGGGGGCCTCAGACCCCCCGGCAGCAGCCACGAGGGGAAGCTGGGGTTCCTCCCACGGAGGATAAAGGGGTGTCCCCTGGGAGCCGGCCACAGAGGCAGGGACCTCCCTCTCCGGACCTCCCTACGTGACCACCACCCCCAGCCTGGGTGTGGGGAAGCCCCCCGGAGCCTCCCCCTCCAGCCTCTGGGCCTCCCCCCCCCGCCCCCGCCCCCCCAGGCTCCTGGCGTCCACGGCCGGCCGCGGGGCCCCCTGGGTGGAGGCCGAGCGGCCGCGGGGCCCCCTGGGTGGAGGCCGAGCGGCCGAGGGGCCCCCTGGGTGGAGGAGGCCCAGTGGTCTCCATCGCTGCCGCCTGGCAGGCAGCCTGCAGGCTCCTCACTCCCTCGCCCCCGCCCCTCCCCCGGGGGCCGGGCCGCGTGCACAGCCGGGGCCAGGGGGGCGAGGTGGGGGGCCGGCGGCCGCCTCTCCGGGCTCCTCACGGGCTGGGAGCCGGCGTGACCCGGGGCAGAGCCCAAGCGGCTTGTTTGTTTCTGCAGAGATTTCCCAGTTTTTCCAAAAATGGGGCTTCGCCGATCGCTCCCCGATGAGTCACAGGCCGGCTGGCCGAGCCCCGCGGTGCCAGAGCCGGCACGGCCCCCCCAGACCCGAGGGCAGAGGGCGTGGCCGGGAGGCCCAGGCAGGGGCCGCTGTCCGTCCCTCCCGTGGACCCCACCCCGGGACACGGAGCCACGCCACGTGGCCGTGGGGCCTGGAGGAGACGGGACAACGGGCCGCCGTGGCCACAGGGGGTCCCCGTGGCCACGCCCCTCCGAGCGTCCCGCCGCAGCTCCCCTCGGCCCAGGCCTGTTGTTTCTGACTGCAGCCGGAGCAGCACAGGCAGAGGAGGACCTGGGGGCCACCCGGTGCGCCCGGCTCTGGGGGCAGAGCCGCGGGCCCGGCTCCCTCTCCCAGCCGCTCCCGGCAGCCCAGCCCAGCCCAGCCCCGGCCGGCCGAAGGCTCCGTCTCCTTTTAAGGCCACGGGGCCCGTCCGGGCCGTTTGTGATTCATCAGCCTGTTCCCGCTCGCTCCTCTCAGGGGGCTGGCTCAGCACCCCGACCCCAGCCACGCGCGGCCCCCAGGGCGGGGGCACCCGGGAGCCCCGGGGAGGGGGGGCCGTGCGGGCGCTGTGGGCGGCAGGGCACCCCGGCCCGGAGGGAGGCTGGGGAGGGTCGGAGGTCAGAGGTCAGAGGTCAGGGCAGGCCCACGGACGGGCTCTGCGGGGGGGCAGGTCCGGAGCCCGTTCTCCCCGGAACGTGTGGGCGCAGCCGGTCCCGTCGACTCCGAGGACCCCGTTTCCTCGGAGGGAGGCCTGGGGGCGGCGTGGGGGCCGTGGGGGGCCCCGCGGGGAGGAGGCGCAGGACATGGAGGGCGGCGGCCCCTCCAGCTCCCGGGCGACCCTGAGGGACCCCCTGAAGGGGGGGGGGGAGAGGGTTCGAGGGGCAGGCTGCGGGCAGGCGCAGGTGTGATCGGTGCCTCGTGGGGTCTCTGCGTTTCCGCCCCTCCCTCCCTCCCTCCCTCCCTCCCTCCCTCCCTCCCTCCCTAGGTCGGCCGGGGCCCAGGCCCGCCATTTCCACCCCCTGAGAGGTGGGCCTCAGGGCTCAGGGTGAGAGTTGGGGCTCCCCCCCCCCCACGGGCACCAGGGCCAGCGAGACCCCTCAGCAGCCCACCCCGGGCAGGAGGGCCGGACAGGCAGGAGGGCCGGGCAGGAGGGCCGGGCGGGCAGGAGGGCCGGGCAGGAGGGCCGGGCGGGCAGGAGGGCCGGGCAGGAGGGCTGGAGGGCAGGAGGGCCGGGCGGGCAGGAGGGCCGGACAGGCAGGAGGTCCGGGCAGGAGGGCCGGGCGGGCAGGAGGGCCGGGCGGGCAGGAGGGCCGGGCAGGAGGGCCGGGCAGGAGGGCCGGGCGGGCAGGAGGGCCGGGCAGGAGGGCCGGAGGGCAGGAGGGCTGGACAGGCAGGAGGTCCGGGCAGGAGGGCCGGGCAGGAGGGCCGGGGAGGAGGGCCGGGGAGGAGGGCCGGGGAGGAGGGCCGGGCAGGAGGGCCGGGGAGGAGGGCCGGGCAGGAGGGCCGGGCAGGAGGGCCGGGCGGGCAGGAGGGCCGGGCGGGCAGGAGGGCCGGGCGGGCAGGATGGCCGGGCGGGCAGGAGGGCCGGGCGGGCAGGAGGGCCGGAGGGCAGGAGGGCCGGAGGGCAGGAGGGCCGGGGAGGAGGGCCGGGCAGGAGGGCCGGGAGGGCAGGAGGGCCGGGCGGGCAGGAGGGCCGGGCGGGCAGGAGGGCCGGAGGGCAGGAGGCCGGCACATGCCAAGGGCCTGCCTCACCAGCCGGGCCGGGCCCCCCTCCGTGGTGATCGGGGGACGGAGCCAAGGACTCGCTGCTAAGTAAACGCTGGTCGCGGCGGCCTGTGTTTGCGCTGCGGGTACAGGCTGTCCCCCGGCCGGCGCCCCGGCCGCCCATCCAGCTGGGTGTGTGTGTGTGTGTGTGTGTGTGTGTGCTGGAGTCCTTCTCCTCCCCCTCCTCCACCCCCGTCCTCCTCCCCCCACCCCATCCCCATCCCCCCTCCCCCCTCCGCCCCGAGGACAGAAAGCCTCCCCAGCCAGGCCTCCTCCGTCCGTCCTCTCGCACCTCGCCAGCCCCGAGGCCCAGCGGCTCCGTGCTCTGTCCTGGTTGGTCAGTTGGCTCTCCCGTCTGCCCTCCTTGGTCCTGCCTCCCAGCTCCTCCACCGTGGGCAGGGCGGGGCGGGGGGGGCAGTGCTCCCCAAAGCGGCCTGGGAGGTCACAGCGGGGTCACACAGTCCTACATCCCGAGGTGGGCTGGCCCCGCAGGTCCCAGGCTCCGCAGGCAGGTCTGGTCCTCGGGAAACTTTCTACCAAAAGGCGGGCTGGGGGTGGGCACCGGGGGCTGCCCGGTGTGTGGTCGCCGGACCTCGGTGAGATGCCCCGGATCGGAGAGGTGCGGGCAGCTGCCTCCGTGCCCCCCCTCCCCAGTCTCCCCGAGTCGAACAGGTATTGGCTGCGGGGCCCCGTGTCTGAGGCCCGCTGACCTCCTTGGAGGTGACCGCCCGGGAGGCGGGGCCAGGTGAGGCCTTGGCTGCAGCCCAGGATGCTGGGGGGGCGGCGGGGGGGAAAGCTGGTGACCAGGATGACAGATATCTATATATATTTTTATATTTTATTGATTTTTCACAGAGAGGAAGGGAGAGGGATAGAGAGCTAGAAACGTCGATGAGAGAGAAACATCCACCAGCTGCCTCCTGCACGCCCCCTACTGGGGATGTGCCCGCAACCAATGTCCATGCCCTTGACCAGAATCGAACCCGGGACCCTTCAGTCCGCAGACCGACGCTCTACCCGCTGAGCCACACCGGTTTTGGCGAGATATTTCTATGAAATTGCACAAAAATCAAAGTAATGCCAAGAGCCTGGACGAACACAAATTCAACGCCGTCAATGCAGGCCGGACCAGGGGAGGGACGTGCCCTTTGGCCTCGGTCCCCACACGGCTAACAACCCGCGCCACCACCCACCCCCCGCTGGACACAGGCCTGTCTGGGACGGGAAAGGCCCCGGAGAGGGGCTGCTGCCGCCTCTGGTGTCCCCGGGTCTCAGCCCTCGGGTTCGGGGCCTGAGCCCGGGCCTCTCGGTCCCCCCTGGTCCCAGCACCACCCCCTCCCTCCCTCCCACCGCCACCCCTCTGCCCCCGGGAAGCCAGCCCCTCCCAGTTACTCCCTTCTCCGAATTCTCAGGAGAGCAAGCCGGCGGCAGCGGCGGAGACCAAGGCGGACGCCAAGAACGGCCGCGGCGGTGACGGGGCGGCCGCCGGCAGGAAGGGCCTGGGCCCCCGGCAGGACTCGGACGCGGGGCGCGGGCCCCGGCGGGGCGTCCTCAAGAAGGCCTTCTCCAGGGACGACGCCCCCGCGGCCCCCGCGGCCGCCCCCCCGCCCCCCCGCGAGGAGAAGCTCATCCGGGGCATCGACCGCGGCCGCGTCCGCGCCGCGGTGGACAAGACGGAGGCCGGCGGGGGCGGGCGGGCCGACGGCGGGGCCCCCGGGAGGGACGAGGAGCCGCGGGGGGCGGCCAGGGGCGCCGGCCTGAGCAGAGGCCTGAGCAGAGACAAGGACGAGAAGGCGGAGGCCGGGAAGGGCCGGGGCGGCGGCGAGCGCTCGGAGGCCGCGGGGAAGGCCACGGGGAAGGAGAAGGAGAAGGAGAAGGAGAAGAAGGAGGAGAAGGAGAAGGAGGAGAAGGAGAAGAAGGAGGAGAAGAGGGAGAAGGAGAAGGAGAAGGAGGAGAAGGCTGCCCAGAGGAAGGTGGGGGACAGGGAGGCGCCCCCCGGCCCCAGGGCCCCCGCGATGCCCGAGGAGAAGCGGGCGGCGGCAGCCCCGGGGACGCCCCCTGCCAGGCCCCCCGAGGCCGGCCCGGCGCCCCCCGCGGACGGCAGCGGTGGCGGGGAGGAGGCGGCCCCCAGCATCTTCGACGAGGACCTGGAGCGCGTGCGGAACAACGACCCGACCATGACGGAGGTGAACGTGAACAACTCGGACTGCATCACGCCCGAGGTGCTGGTGCGCTTCGCGGAGGCGCTGGAGTTCAACACGGCGGTGCGGGTGTTCGCGCTGGCCAACACGCGGGCCGACGACCACGTGGCCTTCGCCATCGCCATCATGCTGCGGGCCAACCGCGCCATCACCAGCCTCAACCTGGACTCCAACCACATCACCGGCAAGGGGATCCTGGCCATCTTCCGGGCACTGCTGCAGAACACCACGCTCACCGAGCTGCGCTTCCACAACCAGCGCCACATCTGCGGCGGCAAGACCGAGATGGAGGTGGCCGCGCTGCTCAAGGACAACACCACGCTGCTCAAGCTGGGCTACCACTTCGAGCTGGCCGGGCCCCGCATGACCGTCACCCACCTGCTCAGCCGCAACATGGACCGCCAGCGGCAGCGGCGGCTGGAGGAGCAGCGGCGGGCGCAGGAGGCGGCGGCCGCGGGGGCCGGGGCGGGGGCCGTGGCGGGGGCCACGGCGGGGGCCGGGGAGGAGAAGAAGAAGAAGAAGGGGCAGCTGGAGGTGCCCAAGGTCAAGGTCGGGGGCGCGGCGCCCGCGGCCAAGGGCCCCTCGCCCGGCCCCGCGCCCCCGCCAACGGCTCCGAAGGCCCCCGCGCTGCCCAAGAACTCGCCCCGGGGCGCCCCGGCCGCCCCGCCGCCCCCGCCGCCGCCCCTGGCCCCCCCGCTGGCCCCGCCCCTGGCGGTGGAGAGCCTGCGCAACTCGCTCTCGCCCGCCACGCAGAGGAAGCTGGGCGACCGGGCCCTGCCCGCCCAGGAGAAGAACTCCCGCGACCAGCTGCTGGCCGCCATCCGCTCCAGCAACCTCAAGCAGCTCAAGAAGGTGAGTGCGTGCCTGAGAGTGGGGAGGGGCGCCCTGGCCCCCATCTTTCCCCGGGGCCCTGACCCCCACCTTCCCCCGGGCCCTGTCCCCCATCTTTCCCCGGGGCCCTGACCCCCACCTTCCCCCGTCCCCCACCTTCCCCTGGACCCCGTCCCCCACCTTCCTCTGAGCCCCGTCCCCCACCTTCCCCCGTCCCCCACCTCCCCCTGGGCCCTGTCCCCCACCTTCCCCAGGGCCCTGTCCCCCATTGTCCCCCGGGGCCACGGGTGGTGGTGGTGGCACAGACGCCCGGGCCGGCCCGGCCGGGGGCTTTGCCTCCTGGGGCCCGGCTGTCCCTCAGGGGGACTGCCCTTCCTTTAGAGGCTCCCCCAGTCTCTCCCCCAGCCTCCCCTCCTCCCAGAGCGGCCAGCCTGACCCCGTCCACCCAGAGGCCCCTGGGAGTCGGTGCGTGCAGGGCAGGGCGCCCACCCTCCGGCCCGCGGCCGGGCACAGCGGCCGTGGCGGGGGCACCGGGTGGTCCAGCTTCTCCTGTGCCCACCCTGGGGCCCGCCCTGGGGCCCGCCCTGTGCCCACCCTGTGCCCGCCCTGGGGCCCGCCCTGGGGCCGCCCAGGAAGAGGCCGAGCGGCTCCCTCCACGCCCTCCTTTCCTTCCAGGTGGAGGTGCCCAAGCTGCTGCAGTAGGACGGGGCTGCGGGCACCGCCCCCCAGGCCCCCCGCTGGCCTGCTGGGCCCCGCCTGCCCGGAGCCCCGAGGCCGGGCCCCGCTCTCTCATCCGGGCGCCTCCTCTCCGCGGGCGATGACTCCGGACCGGAGAGTCCTTCGGAGAAGACGGCCGTCGCGGAGAAGACGGCAGCGGGCGGGAGCCGGGAGGCTGTGACAGACCAGGGCCCCGCCCCGCCCCCAGGGCCAGGATTCAGCTCTGAGGAGCCCTGGGCCGGCGCCGGCTGGTGTGCAGGGCAGGGCCGGGCCGGGCAGGGCAGGGCAGGCGGACGAGGGGCGGGAGAGGGACGGAGGGGGGCGAGGACGGCCACCCCCGCCCGGACGGACGGAGCCCGGACAGACGGACAGTGCCCGGGGAGGGAGGGAGGGAGGGAGGGAGGGCCGGGCGGCAGCCGGACCCGGAGGTTTGATGCCAAAGCAGACGTTTGCCTGCACCACTCGCTACGCGTGACCCGCTGTGTCTTCCTGAGATTTTGATAATATATACGAGCCTGTAGCCGCGTGGCGAGCCGCCTCCGTGTGTGCGGGGCCCTGCCCACTGCCCCTGGGGACCCTGCACCCGAGGGCCCAGCCGTGCTGCCCCCCCCCCCACCTGCCCACCGCACAGGTGCACGGCCGAGGGCAGTGTGGGGCAGCACCCGAGCGGGCGGACGGGCCAGGCCCGGGGCCTGGGACGGGCAGAGGGAGCCAGGCCGGGGCTCTGGAGGCATGATCACCCCCGACTCCCCCCTAACCCCCCCACAACTGTGGGCTCCCGGCGGCTCCCAGGGCAGCCCCACTCCCTGCCCTGCCTCCCCCAGGGGCCCTCCATGCGGCCTCCTGGCTGGACGGCCTGGCCGTGCGGGCACCCTGCCGGGGGGCGGAGTCACGGGTGCGTTTTGCTGCCTCCCTGTCAGCGGGCAGAGCGGTGGGTGCCCCCACCTTTGGGTGCAGAGGGTCTCTGCCAGGGGTGGCCCTGGGCACAGAGCCCCGCCCAGGCCCCCTCCGCCCTCAGTCTCCCAGGCCGGGGGTCCGCCCCCCTGCCGCCTGCCCTGTGCGCCCCGGGCGGAGCTGCCTGCACTTTGCAGGTCAAGGTCCCCCCCCCGCCCAGGCTGGTGGCGGGGCCAGCATCGCTCCGCGTGGAGCGGGGGAGGCAGAGCCCGAGCCTCCTCCCTGGGCCACCGCCTGCAGCTCCGGGCACCGCCAGGCCCGGTGATGTCACCCTCTCGGCACCCGGGCAGCGGGAGCGCAGCGCCACCTGCTGGCGGCCCCCCGCCAGGCTCCCCGGTGACGTCACCCTCGGTGGAGCCAGGCCAGGGCCTCCCCCGGTGACACCCCGCCTTTTCCGGGAAGGAACGGGGTTCGACGGGAGCCTCCTGCCCCCGGGATGCCCTCCACGCTCCACTCCTGGGTCCCTGCCGCTCTGCGCCGGGCTCTGCCCGCCCCCTGTCCACCCCCCCCTCCCCCGGCCCGCAGGCCCCGCTGCCCAGGGACGCGGGCCTGTGGCCGCGTGTGAAGTGTCCTCCCTCCACCTCTGTGCCCAGGCCCTCACGTCCCCCGAGGCCCCGGAGACGCCAAGCCCGGGGGGGGCCCTGCTCCCCTCCCCGCCCCCCCTCGGCCTGGCCTCAGGCCCTGCCCCAGGCTGTGTGACCAGAGCCTCCCCGCCACCGTCTGGGTGGCAGGGACCCCGGGGCATGGCTGGCACATGGCCACCTGCAGACCCTGCCCTGGGCCCTCGGATGAGGGAGCACCCACCCTCAGGACACCCACCCTGCCCGTGAGCGGAGCCGGGACTCAGGGGCCCAGGTGGACCTCGGGGGCCCGCAGGGAGGGGCAGCTGCACATCTGACGGGTCCCAGGCCGGGCAGGTGGGTGGGGAGGAAGTTCTGTAAGGAGGGGCCAGCCCTGGCCCGGGTGCCCGCCTGCGGGGGGGTGCGGGATGCTGGGCCCTGCCCCTGCCCCGTCCTGCCCTCTCGGGCGTGGGGCCGGCAGCCGGGCCGGACGGTGAGGAGCACGGACCACGTGAGTTGCCTCTCAGCTTTAATGGCGGCCCCGCGGGGCAGTGGGACGGCCAGCGGGCTCCCACGGGCAGCTGACAGAGCCCCACACGGCCCCCGGGGCAAGCAGGGGGCCTGGGAGGGCGCGGAGGGGCCCCAGGAGAAATGAAAACGGTGCAGCAGTGCCCGGCTCCCCAGCCCTCCTTCCGGGCGAGTTCCTGCCAGACCTGTCTGCTCCCCTGCAGGCCCGGGGTGGCCGGCTGGGGGCCGCTGAGGGGGTGACCCCTGCACCGCCAGGGCCGGAGGCAGACACGGGAGGGCCTGGGAGAGCAGCGGGCGGCCCTCAGGCCCCCTCAGGCTCCCTCAGGCTCCGGGGTAGGCGGGCTGCAGTGGCAGGTAAGGGGGCGGAGCTGGAAGCCAAGGAGACAGGACGTTGGCCACCGGAGCGGTGAGGGGACCCCACCCCCGGGTGCTGGGATTGGGGAGGAGCCAGCCTGGAGGGCTCAGCTGAGGCCGAGGGCATCGGAGGGGCCCAGGGCGCCACGGGGGACGGACGGGGAGGTCCTGGGCAGGCGAGGGGCAGGGGGAGGAAGGACCGGATGCTGGCTCACCTGCAGGGCTGTAGACGGGGGGCCCTGCCGGGTAGAGAGGAGGCTGGGGAGGAGCACTGGGGGAGCACAGGAAGGCCGGGGGCGGGGGGCCGGGGCCCGCCTTGGGGTCCGGGGGGTCCGGGTACGCCGGCTGCACCAGGGCTCCTGTCATTGGGATCTCCTGGCCTGGGGGGGGGGGACAAGGTCAGCGTGAGAGCTCCGCCTCCAGGGGGCGCCGCCATCCCTTCTGAGGGAGCCCAGGTGAGCCCCCCAGGTGCCCCTCCCTCCCGCCCCTCCCACATGGACCTCGCAGGCCCATCACCCACGGGCACCCACGCCCAGGGCTCAGACCCGCACAAACGCCGGTGCGGGTCCCAGTGGCCGCAGGTGTGTGCACAGAGCGGTCCCGGGCCGCCCGCCCGTCCGTACCTGCGAACGGGCTCTGCAGCCGCTGGCGCCGGCGGGCCAGGTAGCGGCAGGTGCAGAAGAAGCAGCCGGCGGAGATGGCCACCACGGCCAGGAAGAGGGTCAGGGCGGCGGCCAGGCCCGCCGTGAACTTGGGGCTGGAGACAGACGGGTCCTCTCACCGCGGCTCTCACAGAGGGGACGGGGGACCCCCGACTGGGCGCTGTCCGGGGAGACCTCTCCCCTGCTGGCTGAGGCACGGGGGACGGGGGGACCCCCGGCGGGCTCCGTCCGGGGGGACAGACCTCTGCCTCTGCCTCCGCCGGCCGAGGCGCAGGGGCCGGCCCCTCGGGGGGGGGGGGGTTATTCCGATCCCGGGAAGCAGCCGGGAACTCAGGAGCTCAGCTCCATCTTGTGGGGGAGCTGGGGCCAGACACCCGCTGGCGGGCAGTGCACTCCCCCCCCCATCACAGCTCAGTCACTGACCCCGGCTCCTCCACTGGGCCGGCCGGGAGGCGGAGGCGGCAGGCGGGAGGGAGGGAGGGAGGAGGGCCGGGCCCCAGGTGGCTGCGGAGGAGGGCCGGAGGGGAGGCGGAGGCGGCGGGAGGGAGGGAGGGAGGGAGGGAGGGGAGGAGGAGGGCCGGGCCCCAGGTGGCTGCGGAGGAGGGCCGGAGGGGAGGCGGAGGCGGCGGGAGGGAGGGAGGGGAGGAGGAGGGAGGGAGGAGGGCCGGAGCGGGGCCGCCCACCTGAAGCCCAGGCAGTGCTTCTGCTGCAGCTCGGAGATGAGCAGGCTCAGGTCGCGGCAGCAGTAGCGATGGCGGCAGGTCCCGCAGCAGAAGGTGAAGGGCTGGCAGCTGAAGCCGGGGTGCCAGGCGTCCTCATCCAGGTACCCCAGGCAGCCGGTGTCGGCCAGCGCTGAGGGCGGGGCGTGGGGGGCTGCCAGGCTGGTCCCCCGGCTCCCTTAGGCCCCCCGGGGCCCTTCCCCAGCGACCCCACTCCCCACTGTGGCCCCCACTCCCCTGTGGTCCACCCCAGTGCCCCCTACTCACCCCCACCTGCGGGGTCCCCAGCCCACCGGCGCCGGCAACAGGAGCTGCCCCTGGGGGCTCAGGGACCCAGACTCCATCCTGTCCCTCCTGCTCCCTGCCAGCCCCCGGGACCCCACTCCTGGCTCCCTGCCCCTTACCCAGGGGGGCCCCCAGCAGCAGGAGGGCGACGGCCGGGAGGGGCATGGTGGGAGGAGGGTGCAGGTCCTGGAGCTGCCCGCTGCCAGGCACGGCCGTGGTGGCGACTGCCTGCCCGCCGGCCACGGTGACACGCCCAGGGCCCGCCCCCGGCCCCACCCAGCCCGGTCCTGCTCCTGACCCTGTGCCCGCCCCCCCTCCCCCCAGAGGGCAGGGCCTGACCCTCCCCGGCCTGTCCGGCCCAGGGCGCCGGGGGAGGGCAGAGGCTGGGAGGCCCCACCCCCACGCCCAGAACAAGGCCCCACTGAGGCAGCTCAGAGCAGCTTTGTGCCCAGCTGTGCCTCCCCAGGCCGGCCTGCCAGCCGCGGCTCCGGTGGCCCCGCCCGCCACGGGCATGTGGGCACCAGCGCTGCCCAGGCCCTGCCTGTCTCCTGGCAGCACCTCCTCAGGACGCCCCGCACCTGCGTGCCTGGCCAGGGCAGGGCCAGGGCAGGGCAGGACCGTCCCCTGGGGCCAGCCCCCACCCCGACCCTGAGCCCTCACCACAGGTCCTGAAGCCACACCCCCCCACTGCCTCCGGGGCCGGTGGGAGGCCCAGCAGTGCTGCCCAGGCCTATCCGCCCCCGCCCCCGCCCCCGCCCAGCTCCTGCCGTGGGGCCTGGTCCCGAGTCTGACCACAGCGGAGGCATCTGGGAGGGGTCACGGCCAAGCTCCTTCCAAAGGGGGGGGGCACGGGGCCAGGAGGGGACGACGACAGGGGCTCCCCGGCTGGGGCGGCGCTGGGGAGAGGCGGCTGGTCCATGGAGCCTCACTGGGCTTGGTGGCCTCGTGGCTCCGGCCCAATCAGTCCCCCCTGGGGAATGGCACCTGCCACACGGACGGGACCAGCCTGGGTCCTTCTCCATCTCCTAGTCCCTGTCCGCTGCCCCCAAGCCCCGGGAGAGCCCTCAGCCCGGGTCAGACCTGCAGGCCCAGCGCACCCCGTCCTTCCTCCAACAGACCCCTAACCAGCAGCCCCGCCCCTCTGGACGGAGGGGTCTCACTGGACAGGAGCCGGCTCTCCCCTCCTCCTGGCCCAGAGGCGCCGCTGAGAGTTCGGGCACCTGCCGTGAAGATGTGGGACACGGCCGCTGGGGCCTGATGTCGCCGTCTGTGGGACAGGCCCCCCCCCCCCAGTGCGGCTGCTCTTGGCCTCGGGGTCCCTCTGGCCAGGCACTGCCGTCCGCACTGGCCCACTGGCCCCGGGAGGGAGGAGGCGGCACAGGCAGCAGGCAGACGTCCCTCTGCTGGACACGGGAGCTGGACGCCAGGGACACGAGTGGCAGGCGTTGCCCTGGAGATGCAGACCAACACCCACCCCCCATCCACTTCCTGTGCAGCCGTCACAAACAGGCCCGAGGGGGGCTCGTGGGAGGGAGCCCTGCCCCCCAACGCCGCCTCCTCTCGCCTGACCCACGCCAGACCCAGCTTCCCTTAGGCCGCCGGCCGCCCGCCCCGCGGGCCCCAGGCCTGGGCAGGGACCAGGCAGGGGCGAGGACACGTTGGTCTGTGAAGATCCTTTACTTCCTAGAAAAATACACGCTGCCTCTGCGGGCTGCCGCTGCCGCCGAGTTCCTGAGGGCGGCGGCCGGGCGCGCGGAGGAGCATTAAATACCGGGAGAGGCGGGTCTAAAAATCCGTTCCTCCGATTTCCAGGAGAAAACAAAAGGAGAAATGACAGCCACCGCCTGGCTCCGGGTGTGCATCGATGTGCACCGGGGTGCACGTGTGTGCGTGTCCACGACGGCCGGGGGGCCCGTCGCCCACGGAGGCAGGGGGCGCTGCCCCTCGTCCCCGCTGTCCCCCGGGGCCCAGGCGTCCTGGGGCGGAAGCTCCTCTCCGGGTCAGGCAGGCCCGGGGCGTGAACACTGTTTAGGACGCGGACGGGGCTCCGGGCCCCGGGGTCAGCCGCCGTGAACACGTCCTGGCGGCAGTGTCTCCGGACGGGCAGGCGGGAGGCGGCGGCAGACGGCTCTCCCGGGCGGGACGGGGGAAGTGTCCTGTCCAGCATCTCGGAGTGACCACGCGAGCTCGCCTCCTGCCGCCAGGCCTCCCGCTGTCAGGCTGCTGCGGGGCACGGCCGCCAGGCCTCCCGCTGTCAGGTCGCGGGCCGCCAGGTTGCTGTCAGGCGCGGGCCGCCAGGCCTCCCGCTGTCAGGTCGCGGGCCGCCAGGCCTCCCGCTGTCAGGTCGCTGGCCGTGGCCAGGCGGCGGCCGAGGCGGAGGAGGGCCGTGGCCAGGCGGCGGCCGAGGCGGAGGAGGCCGGGCCCGGGGCGGGAGCGGAGTGGCGGCCCCTAGAGGCCGATGGCCTGCAGCACCCGCCGCTCGCTGTCGTTGAGGTGGCCGGAGAACATGGCGTAGCAGGGCTGCTGCGCGAACTGGCACAGGAAGTCCGTGAGGTAGGCCTGCAGGTCCACCTGGTAGAGCGGGTCCTTGAGGGCGTCGGGGTCGTCCTCCTCGTCGTCCTCGTAGTAGTCCTCCTCTGTCACACACACGGGGGGGGGTGTCAGGCCGGGCCGGGCCGCGGCCCCCGGAGGGGTGTGTGTGTGTGTGTGTGTGTGTGTCAGGCCGGGCCCGGCCGCGGCCCCCGGAGGGGTGTGTGTGTGTGTGTGTGTGTGTGTGTCAGGCCGGGCCCGGCCGCGGCCCCCGGCGGGGTGTGTGTGTGTGTGTGTGTGTGTGTCAGGCCGGGCCGGGCCGCGGCCCCCGGCGGGCGGAAGGGCGGCGGGCGCTCACCGTATTTGCTCGTGGCGAGGATGTCCGACAGCAGCTGGCCCGCCAGGCCGCCCTCCTCCTCGCCCTCCTGGTCCTCCTGGTCCTCGTCTTCCCACATGTCATTGGCGTCGTCTGGGGGGAGGAGAGCAGCTCAGCCACACGTCTCCACCCCACGTGAGCGGGCGACGGGCCGTCTGACCGTGGCCTGCAGCCCCCATGGCACACGGACGGCAAACCCCGGGGAGCTCAGAGGCAGAGCGGGTGTCCTTCAAGCGGGGCAGGGGCGGGGAGGAGGGAGGGGCGGGGCGGGGAGGGGGGCAGGGACAGGGAGGGAGGGGGGCAGGGGCGGGAGGGAGGGGGACAGGGGCGGGGACGATGACGGGCCGGAGCCCGGAGACAGCTGTGAGGCCGGCGGACGCAGGGCCCCGGAGGCGGCGAGCACCTGGGCCCCACTCCGGGGGGGCGGCCTGGCGGGCAGCGTTGGCCTCCATGACGGTGGACAGCTCGTTGATGACCAGCTTCAGGATCTTGACCAGCAGAGGGATGTTGGTCCAGCGCTCGGGGTCTGGGGGAGAAAAGGCCGGTCAGACGCGGGCCGGCCGCGCCGGCTGCAGGGCGCTCGGCAGTCCCCTGGGCTGGCTCCAGCGGGACCGGGCGCGCCCCCGTGTCACCCACTCTTGGCCGCCTTGGAGCGGGTGCGCACGCCCTCGTCCGCGCCGTAGATCTCCTCGCCCTTCACACGGATGTCCTGCAGCCGCTTGTCGTCCGTGTTGATGCCGTGCTGGAGCAGCTTGCACAGGGCCACCGAGCTGCAGGCACACGCGGCAGCCCTCAGCCACCCTGGAGGCCACCCCCCGGGGGCCACCACCGGAGGCCACCACCCGGAGGCCACCACCCGGGGGCCACCCCCCAGGGGGTCACCACCCGGAGGCCACCCCCCGGGGGCCGCCACTCGGAGGCCACCACCGGAGGCCACCACCGGAGGCCACCCCACAGAGGCCACGCCCCTGGAGGCCACCACCGGAGGCCACCACCCGGGGGCCACCCCCCAGGGGTCACCCACAGAAACGAGCATTACACTGGAGACTCTGACATGAAAGCAGAGCTCGTGTGTGTGTGTGTGTGTGTGTATGTATGTGTGTGTGTATGTGTATATATCTGTGTCTATATTTATGTGTGTATATTTATGTGTGTATATGTATATGTGTGTGTGTGCATGTGTCAGTGTGTATATGTGTGTATGTGTGCGCACGCACGTGTGTGTGTGTGTGTGTGTGCGTGAGTATATATATGTGTGTGTATATGTGTGTGGTGTGCGTGTGTGTGTGCGCACGCGCGCCCAGGGCCGCCGGGAGGAGCAGGGCAGGCTCAGGGGAACAGCCTCCGGCCGGTGGGCGATGGCAGAGGGCCCGGCTCGCCCACCGGGAGCCCCGGGCCAGCCGGGAGCAGCCGGGGGCTCACCTGACTTTGCCCTCGTATTGGCCGTAGAACAGGTGCTGCCGGCTCGTCCACTCGGCCATCACGAACTCCAGGGCGGGCTTGCCGGTGGGCCCGGGCAGGCTGCACAGGAACTCCAGCAGCGGCTCCAGCTGCGTGTGCACCAGGTGGGCGAACACCATGATCAGGGACTGCGCAGAGGGAGGCGCCGTCAGGGCCGGGCGGAGCCTGCGGGCCCCGGCCGCGTCTCCCAGGGCACCCGGCGCAGGCGGAGCGCAGCCCCCCACCTGCATGACGCTCAGCGTCTCCGCCTGCTGCATCTTGCTGAGGATGGCTCGCAGGATCTGGTCCAGGTTCTCGCCCAGCTCGCGGCCCGCCTTGCTGATGAGGGTGGAGACGAGGCGGCCCACGAAGGCGGCGGTGAACTCGGAGGTGCGGGGGTCCAGCAGCTGGCTCACCACCTGCATCACGTACCACAGGCCGCCGTGGCCCTGCTCGTCCCGCCACTGCGCCACCTGCTCCAGCGCCACCGACACGTAGGCCCGCAGGCACTCGCCGCCGTTCTGGGGAGGGCAGGGCAGGGCGGGCGCGCGGTCAGCGACGGGACCCGCCGCCCCGGTCTGCACGGGCTCACCCTCGCAGGCGGGACCTCGTCTCCGGGGGCTCGGCCTCCAGGGCCAGCCGCTCCCTCAGAGCACAGACACCACGTCCCGCCTCGCCCACGGGGCCCTCACAGACGCGAGGGCCTCATGGGGCTGTGGCCGAGCAAACGGAGTTCAGCCGTAAGGGCCACCTGGTGCTGGGACACACCTCTGAGGCCGGCGTCCCGGGCGACAGGCACCTGAGACTCCCGAGGCCCACCCCCGGCTCCTCAGAGCAGCACCCAGAAAAGCCCTCTCACGCCCCAGCTGTCTGTGACCCTCCACGGGGGTGAGCCCAGCAGACACAGGGTGCCCACAGCCCAGACTGGGCATGGCAGCCGCCGCCCCGGTGCCGGGGTAAACACAGACGGGGGCTCCGCCCGCCGGCACGGCACCTGCATGGTGGCGTTGTCGTCCGTGTGCAGCGTGCACTGCGCCACCGCGGGGAACGCCTGGCAGATGAGCAGCTGCGAGAGCGGAGGCTTCGAGCTGCGCACCACGGTGGTCAGGATGTCGATGGCTGTCTGGAGGAGGGGGCGGGTCAGCCTGGGCGGAGGGGGCTCGCACCCACTCACACACACACACACACACACACACACACACCCCGCGTGCTCGCACCGCGCCCACTCACCGCGCACAGCCCTGCGGGGAGCTTGTCGGCCGGCGCCTGCAGGATGCTGACCAGCGTGGGGATGAGGCGCGTCTGCATGGGGCCCTGGCAGGCCTCGATCTGGGACAGCTCCTTGAAGATGTCCTGGGCCAGCAGGGCGACGACGGGATCTGAGTGGACAAGGCAACACAGACCCGCCTGCCCGTCTGCACGTGCTGCTGGCTGGACGCCGGGGCGTGGCCCTCGCCTCGCGAGCAGGTCTGCGTGGACGCCACGCCACAGCCCTGGGACCAGCGGGACCACGGAGACCCCGAGCGGAGCCTCCTGCCCGGCTCACTCGCGGAGGACAGGGCAGAGCACCCCCGGAGCAGGCCCGCCCCGGGGAGCCTACCGTTGCTGTACTTGAGGAAGATGGCGATGGTGAAGGGGCAGATCTTGCTCTCCACGCTGGCCGTGAACTCGGGGTCCACGGTGCACACGATGCACAGCGTCTCCATCACCAGGTTGAGGACCTCGGAGCTGAACTGGGCGGCCAGGTGGATGAGGCCGTCCAGCACGCTGGGCAGGAAGGGCTGCAGCACGTGCGTGCTCTCGGAGGCCTTCAGCTGGTCACAGTAGCTGGGGAGACAGAGGCGGCGTCACTGCCTCCCCTCCCTCCCCGGCAGGTCCTCCCGGCGTGCGTTCTCGGCGCGCGCCGTCTGCTGGAGGACCCACGCCAGAAACAAGGCCTCCGCCGACGCTCAGCCGGTGCTCTGACCCAGGCTGGGTGGCTCAATGGTCGGGCACCATCCTGTACACCGAAGGCGGTGGGTTCAACCCTGACTGGGACACGCGCGGGAGGCAACTGATTAACGTTTCTCTCGCTCTCTCAAATCAATCGCGCGCGCGTGCGCACACACACACACACACACTGTGCCTATGACCACGCCAGCGCCAGCTGCTGCTCCCAGGTGGACCACGGCCAGCGAAGTCGTGGCTCTGATCCCCAGGCGCCCAGCCTCGCCTTTGCCAGAGCCCGAAGCTCAGGGCCAGCCCGCTGACCCCCTTTAGAGCTGGTTTGCACGTGGCCGGGGGTTCGCCGTGCTCTCCGGGGTCTCCCAGTTCCCAAAAGCACATCTGTCTGCGGGCGGAGGGCCTGAGCGGCACCGGAGGAGCCCTGTGCTGAGGCCAGCGCCCGCCACGCGTCCCGATGTCCTCTCGGCAGGAGGACTGGGGGCGGTCTCGGGATCCAGGGAGATTCCAGCTGGACTTCAGAGTGCCCCCCAACCACAACGCCCTCTGGGCTGGCAGGAGGGCCGGGAACGACCAGGGTCCTGGCCGGAGCTGAGGCCACACCCCCACGTGGAGGCAGCGACCCCACCACGGCCCGGCTCCCCTGTGCCTCACGCACGGGCAGCCCTCGGCGGCGACGCGCTCCGAGCTGTGGGCTCGGTGTCTGCAGAGAAGGGCCAGGTCGCGGCCGGGGTCACGGGAACCGGGGGCGAGGGAGCAGGACGCGGTCCTGGGGCGCCCGCCCCCTCCGGTCCCAGGACCGCTCCCCGAGGACCCGCCGGCCACAGCCCCGGCAGACGCTCCGAGCCGCGCTCCCAGCGCAGCGGCCCCACGGCGGCGGCTCACCCCCAGATGGCTCTCACCGCCGAGATGCGCACGGACGGGGGCTGCGTCTCGTGGAGGCCGCGGACGGTGGCCTGCAGGAACTGCTGGATCAATTCGGGAGACATGGCAACAGCGAACCGACTGGCGGCCCAGAGCGCCCGGCCCAGGAGGAAGGGAGACACTGGGAGGGAGAGAGAGCAATTAGGGGCCGGACAGCACCGGCTGTGACGCCCCCCTCCCCTCCCGGCTCGTCACTCACGGGGCACCCCGCACTAGAGACAACACTTCAGACCAAAGACCACCCGCTCCGGCTCTCCCCGCCCCCACCCCCAGCCAGGAGGCCCTCCGCGCGGCCAGGCTGTCCTGCCCCGGGGCCTCTGCCGGACACCACAGCCTCCGCTGTCGTCTTGTCCTTAGAACGTGCCCACAAATGCCATCTACCGAGGAGCAGGCACCTCGGTCAGCACAGAGCTGGAGGCCTCGAGGCCAGTGACCCCGCACGGCCCACGGTCTCCCCACCGTCCACCCCGCACCCGGCCGTCACTCTCCCGGCACCCGGGCAGGTTCCCGGAGGCAGCTAATGGGGCGGATGCTTACACTTGACACTTTACTCTCTCAGCTTTCACTGCTCGTGTGTTAAAACTGACACAGAAACTCCCAGGAAACCTCTCTGGGACGGGTCACTGACGTTAAAAAGGCCAGCACAGAGAAGCCCCGCCCGCCCGCCCGCCGGGACACGGCGGGGGCCTACCTGCCAGGTTGAGGTCGGCCAGCACCACGCCGGTGAGGAAGCCGTGCATGTCGAACTGGGCCCGGCCGTTCTTGACGCTGTCGGTGAGCACGGACTTCACCGAGCCCAGCGCCAGCATGCAGGCCTCGTGGATCTTCCACCTGCGTGTGCGGACGGCGCTGTGAGCGGCCGCGCCCACCTTCCGCCAGGAAAGGCCGCAGCCCTCCCTCCTCCCCCCGCGCGGAGAGCCTGACCGGACAGCCACGTACTCCCACGGCTTCAGAGAGGGCGGAGTGACGGCCTCTGAGCAGACTGCCGGGGGCCCGCTCTGAGACCAGACGCCCGCTCACCAGTGCTCCGCGCCGCTGCTCCTGGTCTGCTCGGCCTCCTGCAGGTGCCGAGTGGCCGCGGCGGCCAGGGCGGCCGCACTCTCGCCCTGGAAGTCAGTGGCCACGGCCTGGGGGCGGAGACGGCTCGTGGGCGTCTGCGCCGGGCAAGCCGCTGTCGCTGCAGACGGGTGCCCACGTGATGCGCCCAGAACGGCCGCCCTCAGGCCCAGCCCGAGTGTCCCGGACACGCCCGCCTGTGCCGGTCGGTCGGGGGCAGGTCGGGGGCAGAGCGGCGCCTGTCTCTGTGGCTGCCGTGCCCTCAGAGGGGACAGCCCCCCGCAGCCTCGGGCCTCACCAGCAGCAGGCCCTGCACAGCGACCCTGACCCTCCAACTTCACCTGAGACCCGTCGTTACCCCGGGGGACGCCCGGGGGCGGGGGGGGGGGGGGCTCGGGCCGGGAGCTGCCGGACGCCTCGGGCCTCACCAGCAGCAGGTCCTGCGCGGCGATCCTGACCGTGTAGGAGAAGGTGTCATCATCCTCATCCTCCACGAACTGCTGGGGGTTGGCCGTCCACACTTTGATCTGAAAGGACGGATGGAGGCTCTGGAGGCTGCCAGCCGGCCACGCTCCCCCTGCCCGCGCTCGGGGACTCAGCCCTTTTCCTCTGGGACAGGAGCCCGGCTCGAGGCGCTTCTCTTCGGTGCGAGAAGCAAACCCCCCGAGGTGGGAGAGAAGGCAGTGCCCTCGAGGGGCTGGCCACCAGCTCTGCTCGTCCACCAGCCGCAAATTTTAAAACACCCTCCTCCGAGCACGGGCACCGGTTGTAGAGGGGAGAAAACACGGATCGGAAAGAAGCATCAATTGGCTGCCTCTCCCACGTGCCCCAACCTGGTCCAAACCTGCAACCCAGATCCGTGTCCGACGGGAACAGAGCGTGTGTGGGACGGAGCCCGCGGGTGGGGCCCCCGCTCCTCTTTCAGACCCCCACCCGATAGGGTTCACCCTGGAGGTGACGTCGCGCTGTGGCCGACCGCGTCCCTCCCCTGCCTCACGTGCTCTTTGTTCACAGAGAGGAGGTCCCCCCGCGAGGGCCTGGGCCGCGGCCTGCGGGCCAGGTGCAGGGCCAGGCCGCGATGCCGCAGGAGGGTTCAGAAGCCCCGGGCCTCACCTGCTCCTCGGTGATCTGCATGTACAGCAGGATGTAGTAGATGAGCTCGGGCAGGGCCTTCCTCACGGTGCTCTTGAACTTGCTGTTCTCCAGCAGCGCGTGGACAAACTCGAAGATGCTGAAGACGAGGTTCTCGAAGCCCAGGACCTCGCCTGCAGGAGGCGCAGACAGCGTGAGCGACAAGAGCGCGGACGACGGGACTAGGCCGGGAACAGCGACGTGGCCTGTGACACCGACGACGCCTGTCGCCGAGAACACTGCTCCCCGGGGGCCTCCCGTCACCGAGAACTCGTCTGCCTGGACCTGAGATACGTGGAACCCGACGCCACGCGCTGAGAGCCAGCCCCGGCCCTCCTGGCGCAGCCACACACGCACCGTCCGAGTCCACGGGGTCCTCCACCTCCTCCGTGTAGTTGACCTCTGTCCTCACGTAAGTATGACGGGGAGTAAAGGAAGCCAACCTGCTGCAGGCACAGCCGGGGAGGGGAGCACCGCAGGGGAGGGGAGCACCGCCGGGGAGGGGAGCACGGGGGAGACACGCTGACGGGAGGAGCGGGGACAGGGGAGCCGCCGCGGGCCAGCCGGAAGGATATAAGGCCGCGCTCTCCGTCAGCGTGTTCCAGACGATGGGCAGGATCTGCTGCATGGAGGACACCATGTGCTTGGGGAAGTTCTTCACCAGGGCGGTCACCGCCTGCGCCGGGGGACACAGCGGGCGGTCAGGGAGCAGACGCCCGCACGCCGGGCCGGGCCGGGCCGAGCCGGTCGCCGCGGCCGCAGCTCACCTTGAGGACTTCCATCTTGAAGCCGCTGTCGGAGGTGGGCCCGTCGGGGATCTGCAGGGCCTGCACGAAGGCCTCGGTGAACTGCTGCACCACCGGGAAGATGAGCACCTTGGCGGCACCCTGGAGCCAGAGAGCGGAGTCAGCATGGACGCGGCCCGGCCAGGCCCTCCGCCAGGCCCTCCGCGGCTCCCGAGATCCTCAGGCTCCACCCCGGGGGCTCCCCCTGCGCACGACCTCCTCAAAGCCCCACAGAGACCCCCGTTCCCAGCCCCTCTGAAGCCCGGGCCGGCGCTCCCAGTGAGCGTCCACTCGAGGCCGAACACACGGTGAGTTCTGGGCACGCGTGTGAACAGAGCAGGGCGAGGTGCTGGGAGACGGCCGGCTCCAGCAGGACCTGAGCCCCCGAAGCCTTAAGTCACCCCAAAGCCCTGTGTCCCCCCGGTGCGTCCGCACAGCACTGCTGCCCGCGATGGAGGCTCCGCCCCGGGGGTGGGGGTGGGGCCCAGGGTCCGCACCTTCTCCAGCTCCTCCATGTTGCAGATCATGTGGGCACACGTGGTGAAGATCTCCACGGCCCGGGAGCGGGTCCGGATGCCGTACACCTGGGAGAGGCAGACGGCGTGAGGCGGCGCCGTGCACCCTGACGGGAAGACGGGACGGGGGGTCGCCCGCTCCGGCCCCGGGACAGGTCCCGCCCTTTGGCAGCCGGCTGGGACTTGGCGGATGAGCCCCCTGGCTTCCATCGGGGGCGAGCTGATGGGAAGCCAGGCCCGGCAGGGCCCGCACCCCCAGGCCCGCCCAGCCCGCACCCCCCAGGCTGCTGTGTCCGAGCTCGTCGGCACGTCCACGGGGACAGGACCTCTGTGGGCACCGCGGGGACAGGCTGCCCTCGGTGCCCAGCGGGAGCCAGGCCTCGGAGAGGCGGGAGGGAGCCGTCGGCCGGGACTCGGGGCCACGGGGTGCGGGAGGGTGACGTGTTCACGCGGGGGGCGGGCGGCGGGCACCGGGCTCCACCGGGAGGGGGCTGCGGCTGGGCGGGGACCGGTACCTCGGCCATGGTGAAGATCTTGTACATCTCCGGGAGAATGACGGGGGCCACGAGCGGCATCTGTGTGTCCGTGACTTCCCGCGTGAACTCTGCGGAGAGAAGGAGCAGCGTCTGCTCGGGGGAGGCCGGGGGCGGGGAGCCTCACACTGCGTCCGGGGCCGCTCCCCAGCAGCGGCAGCAGGTGCAGACCGGCCTGCGGGTCGCGCCGCGCCGGGAAGGACAGCTACTAACTGTGCGGCAGGACGGGGACAGGCAGAGACGAAGGGGAAGACAGGAGACTGAGGGAGGAAACCTTCCTAGGCCCCACAGGAAGCCCGTGACGGGGTGTGTGTGTGAGTGAGTGTGTGTGTGTGTGTGAAGCTAGTGCGGCCGCGTCGGGAGGTCCCGCGTGCACCCAGAAGGCCCCTTGTGCGGCTGAGTCGGGAGGTCCCGCGTGCACCCAGAAGGCCCCTTGTGCGGCTGCGTCGGGAGGTCCCGCGCGCACCCAGAAGGCCCCTCACCTGTCAGCACGCGCATGGCGCCGTGGACGGCGTTCAGGTCTCCGCTCACCAGCATCTCCATGAGCAGGTTGAAGAGCTGGGGCCAGGCCTCGGGCCAGTCCCAGTGGGCGATGGCCGACACGGCGTAGGCCACGCTGGAGCGCACCTTGCTGATGGACTCCCTCAGCCCGCTGGGCAGCAGCTCCCGGATGAAGATCTTCGCCTGCGGGGGGAGCCGCCGGGGCCTCAGACCAGCTGCGCGTGCTCCGCAGAGCCCCACCCGGCTGAGGGCTGGCCGACCCGGCGTGCGAGACCCTGACAGCCTGTGTCCTTGCTGTGCAGACAGACCGACAGACCATTCGGACGTCCCCGCGGCCCCGCCCTCCGCCCTCGCTGCCTGGGTGGACCGGTCAACGGCCGCCTCACCCTCTCCGTGGTCTCCGGGGGCCTGAACTTTTCCGAGTGGGCACACCAGTGCGTCTCCACGTACTGCTTCAGGATGACCGAGGCCAGCTGCAGGGAACACGTGTGTGTCCACAGCGAGAAAAGGCATGTTCACACGTAAACACGCCACGCACCCGCCCGGCCTACCCGGTGCGAACCCCGGGTCACTCACACACGGGCTCTGCTCTCTCTCTCTCCCCCAGAACAGTTTCCCTCCCAAGGACAGGGAGTTACCTCTGACCTGGGCCAACCGGCTGGACTTACCTGACGGATCGCCAGGGCCCCCTGGGGGTCCACGGTCAGCTCGGCCAGGTGAACCCCAAACTCTGGAAGAGAAAGCTGGGTGAGTCCAGGAGAAGGAGATCCATGGCCATCGCTGAGCGGGAAGCTCCCTGCTCTGCCGGCACCGATGGCGCCCGCAGGGACAGCTCCAGCACCGGTCACCATCTCCGTCACCGCATGGCGCCCTCCCGCCCTCCCTTCCTCCCTCCCTCCCTCCCAGGGCGGTGACACCTTCCTCTTAAACAATGACGGATGTGTACCTAACTGACCCCAGTACGATCTGACCCCATGGAAAAGCGGAAGGGGAGCCGCTCAGATCCACACCCCCGATGAGCCTCGCTCTGCGCTGGCCCGCCGGGCCGGACCACAGAGCTGGGCCACGCCGGCCGGCACCCCGGACCTGCACCCCCACCTGAAGGTGGGGAAGGAACGGCTGACGGTGTGAGGACAGACGGGGAGCCGGGAGGGAGGTGCTCTGCCCCCGAGGCCAAGGACTGCCTTGGAGGACTCACCACCCTCCATCGGAAACCAGGAGACCACGGGGTGCGTCTGTAGTTCCCCCATAAACTAAGGAAGCGAGCGATTTAAACACACACACACACACACACACACACACCCCTGACCGGTGCGGCCCCGTGGACAGAGCGTCGGCCTGCGGACTGAAGGGTCCCGGGTTCGATTCCGATCAAGGGCATGGACCTTGGTTGCAGGCATGTCCCCAGTGGGGGGCGTGCAGGAGGCAGCTGATGGATGTTTCTCTCTCATCGATGTTTCTGACTCTCTACCCCTCTCTCTTCCTCTCTGTAAAAAGTCAATAAAATATATATTTAAAAAATAAAAAATAAAAAAATACACACACACATATGAGCCTAACCAGTGGCCAAGAACAATAAGGGGGTGGGGGCATGAGTGGGGGGGATGTCAGGGATTGGAATGGGGGGTTACGGACAAATATGTGATACCTTAATCAATGGAGAAATTAACTTAAAAAATAAGATAAAGTAAAATAAAATGCTTAGTACGTACACACACACACACACACACACCCAGCCTCCAAGGGCCCAAAGCAGCGCCTTCAGCTCCAGGCGGGACCAGGCTCAGCCTTCCTGCCAGCCTGGGGCCAGGTCTGCACCAGGCCTCCACCTGCCACGCCAGAGGCCCTGCCCCGGGGCCCGCAGCCACGCCCCCGCGGCCTGCGCTCCGTCCACTCCGTCCCTGTCCACTCCGCCCGCTCCTCCATCCACGTCAGTGTGATCCTCCACGTCCGGGACCCCGAGGAGGAGGAGGAAGGCGAGGGGCCGCAATCCCAGGGCCGACCTGGCCGAGTGGGGCCGGACGGGGCCCTGCCTGGGAGCAGCGGGGCGGGCCGGGATGGGCCGGGACCACCGGGCACCCGGGGGAGGCCCTCAGCTCGGTCCTGCAGGTGCCTGGCCGCCAGGAGGCTCCAGGGCCGGTCGCTTGTTCCCCCCCCCCCCCCCCCCCGTGCACCCCAGGGGGCAGGAGCTCGGACGGGGACCCCAGAACCTGCTGGTCCCCAAATCGCCCCCGCGGCTCTGTCGGGGTGCGGGAGGGTGCAGGTCCCATTCAGGGGAGACCAGTCTTCCTTTTTTCTTAATTTTTAAGATTTTTATTGGCTCCAGCGAGGAGGGACAGAGAGAGGGACACATCCCTGATGAGAGGGAGCATCCTGGGCGGGCCCCCGACTGGGGATCGAGCCGCCACCCCCGCCGGGGCCCCGATCGGGAATGGAACCCCGACCTCCTGGCTCATGGATCGATGCTCCACCCCTGGGGCGCCCCCCACGCCCCCTAGAGACACCCCAAGTCAGCGGCGGGGGCGCGCACGGCGCCGGGGGCCCGGGCGGCGCGGGGGGTGGGTCTCCCGGGGTTTGGGGTGATAGGGGGGACCCCGCGGGGGGCCAGGCTGCACGGGGGGGGTCTCCCCGGGTTTGGGGTGATGGGGGGACCCCGCGGGGTGCCAGTCGGCGCGGGAAGGGCCTCCCCGGTTTTGGGGTGATGGGGGACCCCGCGGGGGGCGGGCCAGGCGCACGTGGGTGCCCGAAGGGCCCGGAGGAAGGCCCGCCCGGCCTGCAGCCGCCGCCCCCGGCCCCCCACCCGGTCCGGGCGGACAAAGGGCGCCGCCCCCCGGGAACGGCCCGCAGGCAGCGCCCGGGGCGGGGGCGGCGCGGGGCTCCCCGGGCTCGCGGGGCCGGGACCCGGGGCCGCCCTCCCGCGGCCTCCCCGGCGCACACGCCGCTCGGTCCCGGCGCCCGGCCGCCCGGCCCCCGGCCCCGGCCCCCGCCACCGCCGCGCACTCACCCTCCGTCACCTCCAGCACCTTGACCTGCTCCTCGGCCGCCGCGCGCACCTCCTGCACCGGCGACAGGATGCCCGTGAGCGTGTCCACCAGCACCTCCTTCAGGCCCTGGGCCACCGGCCCCGGCAGCCCCGAGGCCGCGCCCGCCGCCGCCGCCATCTTGCCGCGCTCAGCCCGCCAGCCCCGAGGCCGGCCCCGCCCCCCGAGGACGGCGGCCGCGCGCGGCCAATCCGCGGGGCAGCGCCGGGGGCCGGGAGTGCGCGGCGGCCTCCGCAGACAGCGCCCCGTGCGTCGGAGAGGAGAACCGCACCTTCCTCCATCCTAGTTGGGATTTTTTTAAAAAAATATATTTTATTGATTTTGTACAGCGAGATAGTTAGAAACATCGATGAGAGAGAAACATAGATCAGCTGCCTCCTGCACACCCCCTACCGGGGATATGCCCGTAAGCAAGGTACATGCCCTTGACTGGAATCGAACCCGGGTCCCTTCAGTCCCCAAGCCAACGCTCTATCCATTGAGCCACACCGGTTTTGGCCTAGTTGTCATTCTTGAGAAAGGGAGCCCTAAAGCAGAATACTAGGGGTACAGGTGAATAATGGGGGTTTTGCGGAAACCGGTGTGGCTCAGCGGATAGCGCGTCAGCCTGCGGACTGAAAGGTCCCAGGTTCAATTCCAGTCAAGGGCATGTACATACCTGGGTTGCGGGCACATCCCCGGTGGGGGGTGTGCAGGAGGCAGCTGATCTATGTTTCTCTCTCATCGATGTTTCTGACTCTCTGTCCCTCTCCCTTCCTCTCCAACACTATCCACTGAGCCAAACCGGTTTCGGCTCTCTCTCTCTCTTTTTTTTTAAATATGTATTTTTAATTGTTTTTTTACAAAGAGGAAAAGAGAGTTAGAAACGGAGTCTGTTTCTCAAATGCATGGTGAGCCTCGGGGGGAACCCCTTTTGTTATTGTTTTAATTTTTAAAAATATATTTTACTGCAGGCACCTTTGTCCTCCACTCACAAAGCTCGCTCACAGGGAAAGTCCGTCGCACACGTCCACACCGAACCAGGCATACCGAGGGCCTCACCTCCCCCAGGACCCCTCCAGCTAGACTGCACGTTAGGGACGATACCACCGACCCTTTTTATAAAGGACTAGTGACCCCGTGCGCAAAATTCATGCACGGGGGTGGGGTGGGGTGATGGTGGTGTCCTTCAGCCTCTGGCCTGCACCCTCTCCAACCTGGGATCCCTTGGGGATGTCCGACCACTGGCTCCTAACCGCTCACCTGCCTGCCTGCCTGCCTGATTGCCCCTAACCACTCTGCCTGCCAGCCTGATCAACCCCAGCTGCCACCCCTTCTGGCCTGATCACCCTTAACTGCCTGCTCCTGCAGGAGATATTGCTCCCACCTGCCCCCCCAACCCTCACCCCCCCACTGCTGCCCAGCCAGCCTGCTCACCCCCAACTGTCCCTCCTGCTGGCCTGATCGCCCCCAACTGCACCCCCCACCCCGTCAGCCTGATCACCCCAACCCGCCTCTGCCTCGGTCCCACCACCGTGGCTTTGTCCAGAAGGACATCTGGAAAGTCTCCCGGTCTAATACATACAGATTCCTGGAGCCCCACACCTGTGACAGCAAAGGGCTCTTGTGACATGCATGCACACGCAAGCACACACGTGCACACGCACACACAGACACCGGGTCCCGTGCTGGCCTCCAGTCACCGAGTGCTTTATTGTCAGTGCCCAGGCGGGTTCGAGAGACAGATACACCGAACAGAACACGTTGGCCGTCTTCGCCCCGGAGGTGGGGGCTGTGCGGAGAGGGGACCCCCCCCCATGGCTGTCCGGGGGCGGGGTGGGGATGGAGCCATGTGGTCTGCGAGCCAGCTTTGGTGAGGATGGGAGCCGGGGTGCTGGAGGAGGGGGGCGCACAGATGCCAGTCTGGGGGGACGGGGGATGGGGGGGCTGATCTGAAGGCCTGGAGGGTGTGTGTATGTGTGTGAGAGAGAGAGAGAATTCAGTGGAGGGACCCCGCCCCGCGTCTGTTTGTTCTTGGGGGGGTCCCAGCCGTCTCCACCGAGAAGCAGGGGCGTGGACAGTGCGGGGGGCTCCGGGGACCCCGGGGTGAGCGTCCTGGGGGTCATAGCACCAGGCGGAGGCTGCACGGCCGTCTCAAGGGGATGGCCGCCCCCCGGAGGTGAGGAGCCTGGGTGCAGACTCTCCGGGGGGCGTGGTGGAGACCTGGCCAAAGGCAGCGGCCAGCGGAGATTGGGGGGGCCCGGGGGCGCCCCCCAGGAACAGAGACGAGAAGGTGGGACACAAGCGGCCTCGGGCGCGCCCCCTTGGGCTGAGGATCCAGAGGATGAGCCGCACGGTGGTCCCCTTGGTTGCTAAGGAGACTGGGGTCCCTCCGTGGCCGGTGCTGAGGCAGCTGGAGCAGGGGACGGGTCCTCTCTGCCCGATGCTCCCGGCACCAGCGACAGCCCCGGCGGAAGGCACTGGCTGGGCAGCACCAGGAGATGGAGTGAGGGGTCCCGCCCGCCCCCGGACAGAAGTGGCGCCTCCAGTCGGCGCCCGGCCACCGGGCTGGGGCGGGGATGGCGACCAGAGGTGGCGGCCTCGGTCCCACGGAGGCCGGCCTGGTCTTCCCTGCCTTCCGGACGGTGAGATCTTCTGGGGCCTCCGAGGCCACGCAGCAGGGGCCTTAAGGCAGCCACGCCGGCCGTCAGCACCGGCCTCGGCCCAGCAGCCCCGTCCGGCCACAGCCGAGCGGGTCGGGGGTCTCCTGGGGTGTCTTGGCAGCGAGTCTCCCCCAGGGAGCACCCCGGCCGGCCGGCCCCCCTCGCAGCACCTGGGCTCGGGCAGCAGGAGCGCGTGGACCGAGATGAGAATATTCCGAGGTGAAGATCGGGGCGCACCCACCCCTCGGCGGGGGGGGGGGGGGGGGGGGGGGGGGGGGCGGGATGGGGGGCAGTGTGACTGCGGATTCCTAGACGGTGGTCGTATGTGTGCGCACGGGAAGAGCGAGCACCTGGGTCCGGCTCTTCGTAGTTTCCTGGCCGGAGCCCCGATGGGTTGGCCTCCCCGGGCCCCCCAGGCCCCTGGTTACGGGTCCGGGGCCTCCTGCCCACACGGCCTGGTGCACAGCGCCCACGGCGGCCTCCTGGCTGGCTCTGGTCCCTGGGCTCCGGTCCAGTGCTGACCCCCGAGGTCCAGTGCGGAGGGGATGTGCATGCCACGGAGTCCACGTTCCTCCCGACCGCGGCCGCCAGGGCCCGAGTCTCGTCCTCGGTTCAAACAGCTTGGCGAGGGCTCATTGCACGAAGGAAGGGGATGGCCAGCCCGGCCTCAGGGCGGGGGCGGCCCAGGGCGGGTCCCTCTGCGGGAGCATCGCCTGGACGTCCGGTCCTGTGAGCGCTCACCGGCCCCAAAGCGAAGGGGCCCGGCGAAGGGCGCGGCCTCGGCCAGGCAGAGCGCCCGCCGCAGGGACAGAGCGGAGGGGCCGGCCGGCTGCCGGACAGCGGCACCGGTTCGGTGTCCCGGTGTCCTGGAGTCCACACCGACAGCGAGTCACGTCCTCGAGAATCTGGAGAATCCGGAGACGCGGAACCAGCCCCTGGAGAAGCTGCCGGAGCGGAGCGTCCCCTCGAACCCGCGAGCCAATGGGGAAAAAAAAACCCAAAAAAACCACAGCCAGCAAACCAAAAGGAGACAAGGAAAATACAAATAAATAGGCCACGGGAGGGGCTGGAGAGGGGGAGGAGGAGGAGGGACAGAAACAAAACCCGAACTAAAAACAAAAACGGAGGGTTTATTGGTGCTCGTGTGTGGTGTGCGTGTGGCGATGGGGCGGCGGGCGGGCAGTCTCCGAGGGCTGTGATGTCACCGCGCTCGCGTCCTCTCTCCGCCCGCGTCCTCTCTCCGGCTTCATCTTTTCCGGGGTTTTTTTGTTTTGTTTTGTTTTTTAACCTTTTACAGATCGACGTACGCATTGTTTTCTCCTTAAACCACATGCTGCTTTTTCTGGGCTCCGGCCCGGTCTCGGAGGGAGGGGGTGCGGGTGGGGGGCCTTGGCAGTGGCGATGGGTCCGCAGGGGGGGGGGGGGACAGTCCTCCTCGGAGACACTCCGAGAACCGGCGAGGACCCCGGCGTGCCCGGGAGCCCGTCACGGAGCCGGGAAACGACGGGAGAAGAGCGGGTGAGCGCCGTCTCTCCCCCGAAGTCCCACCGGACGAGGCCGGCGGAGGGAGAGGGGTGACCCTGGTCCCGCGGCGCCACCCGCTGGCCCTCGCCCGGAGGTTCTCAAAGTGCAGCACCGGGGAACCCCCTCCGCCTCGCCGGGCCTCCGCACCCCCTCCTGCCCTGGGGGAGGGGAGGAGGGCGGGGTGAGCCCGGAGCCGAGGCCGGCGTCCGTCCGGGTCCCGCCGTGCGTCCGTCCGTCCGTCCGTCCGGGGGGGCAGGGCCCCCGGGACCCTCAGAGTGTGGCCTGGAGGTTGGGGTCCAGGATGGTCTCTCGGTCCGGGGACTC
This sequence comes from Pipistrellus hanaki, assembly GCF_964339955.1. Classification (NCBI taxonomy): domain Eukaryota; kingdom Metazoa; phylum Chordata; class Mammalia; order Chiroptera; family Vespertilionidae; genus Pipistrellus; species Pipistrellus hanaki. Next base: position 431,327 of record NC_140522.1, read on the forward strand.
GATGTAGTTGGCGGCCTCCTGCAGCTTGAGCAGCATGGCCATCTGCGGGGGGGGGGGGGGCAGAGAGGGGGGTCGTGATGGGGGGACACCAGATCCCCCCAAAAAGGGGCCTGAAAAGTCTCCACATGGCCCTGGCGTCGACCAATGAACCAGGAGGTCACGGTTCGAATCCCGGTCCGGGCACACGCCCAAGGACCCGTGCACCGAAGCGTCGCCAGTTTGATTCTGGGTCAGGGTTCGAGCCAGGGTGCAGGCTCAGGTCCTTCCCCACCCCATGGTCCCCCCCAGGCCCCGCCCTCCCCCCCACCTCCGCCCACCCTGTCGCTCCCCGGGCTCTGCCCTTGGGGAAGGCGGGACGGTGTCCACCCTGCAAAGCTCCCTCTCTCTCTCTCTCCCTCTCTCTCTCTCTCTCTCTCTCTCTCTCTCTCTCTCTCTCTCTCTCGCCCTGATCTCCGGGGACGGCCCCCACTCACCAGGGGGTCGGACTCCAGGGAGCTCGGGGTGCAGTCCTTGCCGGTCCGGTCCTCGGGGGGCGAGGCCAGGCTGTGGGGGCCCACGGTGGGCGGCGGCAGGTGGTACAGCTTGGACTGGTCCTGCTGGGCCGAGGGCCAGGGCAGCGTGTCTCGCACCCACTCCACCGGGTCCTCCCAGGCTGCCTTCTGCCCGTGGACCTGGGAGGAGGGGGGGGCGGTGAGGGGGAGGGCAGAGGGACCCCGGGATCGGAGCTGAAGCCACTCGGTCTCCCGGCGGAGCCAGGAGCTGCCCCGGATGCAGACCCCGAGGTTGGATCCCGTGGAATTTTCTCCGCGTTTCCCAGCCGGGGGTGAACGGGTAAAACCTTCAGGGGACACACCGGCAGAGGGCATCCTGACCGGACACCTGCAGACCTTAGGGCCCGCAACTACTGTACTTCCCAATAGGACTCTCTGGTGCTTCAGTAATAAAAGCCTTCACGTTCTTATTTGGACTTTGCCCGGCCGGTGCGGCTCAGGGGCTGAGCGTCGACCTAGGAACCAGGAGGGCACAGGCCCAGGTTGTGGGCTGGATCCCCAGCGTGGGGCGTGCAGGAGGCAGCCGATCCGCAATGCTCTCTCGTTATGGATGTTTTTATAGTTCCCTCTCCCTTCCTCTCTGACATCAATAAATGTATATACTTTCTGAGTGGCCAGATGATGATGCTCTCTGACCTCATAATAATCTGGCCACTCAGTGTGTGTGTGTGTGTGTGTGTGTGTGTGTGTGTATGTGTGTGTTATCAGAGGTCTCTAACATATATATATTGATTTCAAGGAGGGAGGGAGGGAGAGAGAAACATCCTTGATGAGAGAGAATCATGGACCGGTGCATGAATCCATGCATGGGTAGGGTCCGGCCAGCCTGGCCAGGGGGAGGGGACATGGGCGGTTGGCTGGCTGGCCTGCCTGCTGGTCCAGGGGACAATTTGCATATTAGCCTTTTATTCTATAGGATTTATTCTATAGGATCTACACGGAGTGGCCAGATTATGATGGGTTCAGAGATCATCAACACCTGTATATGTAAGAAAAGAAGGGAAGATGCCGAAACCGGTGTGGCTCAGTGGATAGAGCGTCGGCCTGCGGACTGAAAGGTCCCAGGTTCGATTCCGGTCAAGGGCATGTACATTGGTTGTGGGCACACCCCCAATCGAAGGTGTGCAGGAGGCAGCTGGTCGATGTTTCTCTCTCATCGATGTTTCTAGCTTTCTATCTCTCTCCCTTCCTCTCTGTAAAAAATCAATAAAAAATATATTTAAAAAAAAAAAAAAAGAAGAAGAGAAGAGAAAGGAAGCGGGCTGCTCTGGGCAGCTCGGCTGAGCAGGCAAGGGCCGCGGGCAGAGGGCGGCCGGCTCACCTTGGCGCCGTCCTTGGCGCCCTCCTGCAGGTAGGGGATGATGGAGTTGTTCCACAGGTCGATGAACCAGGCGCGGAAGTCCTCGATGCCGACCGGGCAGGACAGGAAGAAGCAGGGCCCGATGAGGAAGTCGGAGGTGCTGTGCTGCTCCAGGAAGGTGTGCAGGTGGTACCAGAGCTTGGGCACCCAGTCCAGCACCCGCAGCAGCTCCTCGCGGTTCGCGTTCACGTCGCTGTCCGACTCCAGCAGCTTCCGCCGCAGGTAGCGCGCCAGGAAGCCGTTGGCCGGCTCCACGTTGTTGGAGAAGGTCAGCATCCTGGGGGGGGGGGCTGTGGGTCAGCGGGCCACGGGGCCGACCTCCGACCTCCGACCCCTGACCCCAGACCCCCGCCGGCCCGGCCCTCCTACGAACGCCCTCCCGGGTCTTCTCGGGTCACAGGGGGGTCGGATGGCCACAGGGCAGGGGTCACGGGCCGACCTCCGACCCCTGACCCCCGCCCTCCTTCGAACGAACGCCCTCCCGGGTCTTCTCGGGTCACAGGGGGGTCGGCTGGCCTCGGGGCAGGGGTCACGGGCAGGCAGAGCGGGTTCCCGGACCCGGGACCCTCCTCGGACAGCCGGCCCAGCCGGTGTTCGGAAGGGTGTGTGGACGGTGGCCTGAATTTTGAGACCCCGCCCCCTCCCCCCTCCCCCAGGGCCCCCGTCCGCCCTGTGTCTCCCTCCCAGCCGGGCGGGTGGCTCTGAGGCTCCCGGCCCGGCCCGGGGGGAACCGGGCATGGACACATCTGCTCCCCCAGGGCCCCCGTCCACCCTGTGCCTCTCTCCCCAGCCGGCGGCGGCTCTGAGGCTCTCGGCCCGGCCCGGGGGGAACCGGGCATGGACACATCTGCTCCCCCAGGGCCCCCGTCCACCCTGTGTCTCCCTCCCAGCCGGGCGGGTGGCTCTGAGGCTCTCGGCCCGGCCCGGGGGGAACCGGGCATGGACACATCTGCTCCCCCAGGGCCCCCGTCCACCCTGTGCCTCTCTCCCCAGCCGGGCGGCGGCTCTGAGGCTCTCGGCCCGGCCCGGGGGGAACCGGGCATGGACACATCTGCTCCCCCAGGGCCCCCGTCCGCCCTGTGCCTCTCTCCCCAGCCGGGCGGCGGCTCTGAGGCTCCCGGCCCGGCCCGGGGGGAACCGGGCATGGACACATCTGCTCCCCCAGGGCCCCCGTCCGCCCTGTGTCTCCCTCCCAGCCGGGCGGCGGCTCTGAGGCTCCCGGCCCGGCCCGGGGGGAACCGGGCATGGACACATCTGCTCCCCCAGGGCCCCCGTCCACCCTGTGCCTCTCTCCCCAGCCGGGCGGCGGCTCTGAGGCTCTCGGCCCCGTCCAGGGGGGAACCGGGCATGGACACATCTGCTCCCCCAGGGCCCCCGTCCACCCTGTGCCTCTCTCCCCAGCCGGGCGGCGGCTCTGAGGCTCTCGGCCCCGTCCAGGGGGGGGGATCCAGGCGGGAACCGGGCGCGGCCGCGGCCGCTCACCCACCGGAAGCTCAGGTGGAGGCCGTGGTTGGGGGTCATCTTCACGGGCTGGTTCGTGGTCCCGATGATGTAGGGGCTGCGGGGGAGAGCGGGGGAGGGTGTGCGGGAGGCGTGGGGCCGTGCGGGAGAGGCACAGCGGTCCGCCCCCCCCCGTGTCCCCCCCACCCCCCATCCTCGCCCCCCGCCCCCCGCCCCCCGCTCACCACTTGTGGTACTTGCAGGTGAGCGCCCCGTTGACCAGCTCGCTGAGGGAGCCGGCCTCGCTCAGGTCGTCCAGCAGGATCACCAGGGGCACGTCCCCCACCCCCGTGTCCCGGTCGATCTGGTTGGCCAGGTTGGACAGATAGAGCTGCAGGTCCTGCTGCGGCAGAGGGCGGGGGTCAGAGGGCGGGGGTCAGAGGGAAAGGGGGAGGGGGCGGAGGGGAGAGGGAGGGGATGGAGGAGGGGGAACGGGGTAGGCACCTTGCAGGACAGCTGGTGCATGAGGAAGGTCCCAGAGGGAAGGGGAAGGGGGGTGGGAGGGGGAGGGGGCAGAAGGGAGGGGGTCGGGGCAGGGGGCACCTTGCAGGACAGCTGGTGCATGTTGAAGGGGCAGAGGGAAGGGGGAGGGGGACAGAGGGGAGGGACAGGGGGCAGAGGGGATGGGGGAGAGGGCAGGAAGACAGGCACCTTGCAGGACAGCTGGTGCATGTGGAAGGGGCAGAGGGAAGGGGAAAGGGATGGGGGAGGGGGTTAAAGGGGAGGGGGAGGGGGCAGAGGGGAGGGGGACGGGGCGGGCACCTTGCAGGACAGCTGGTGCATGTGGAAGGGGCAGAGGGAAGGGGTTAAAGGGGAGGGGGAGGGGGCAGAGGGGAGGGGGCAGAGGGGAGGGGGGACGGGCCGGCACCTTGCAGGACAGCTGGTGCATGTTGAAGGAGCTGACCACGCCCTCGGTGGCCTCGCGCCCCGAGCGCTCCACCAGGTACTCGGCCAGCCGGTGGGCCAGGTAGGTCTTGCCGGTGCCGCTGGGGCCGGAGAGCACCAGGCGCCGGTGCTTGAGCAGCAGCCCCACGTAGTGCTGCATCATGGGCTTGGGGATGAGCGTCTCGAACACCAGGCTGTCCACGCTCTTCTCCTTCAGACCTGGGGCCCCGCGGGGAGGGGGTGAGCGCCCGCCCGGGGTGCCCCCCTCTGCACCCTGAGCGTCTCCCTCTGCACCCTGAGCGTCTCCCCCGGCCCCCCGCCCTGCCGCCCGCCCTGCCGCCCCCGTCCCGCCCGGGGCGGCTCCCTCTGAGCCCTGAGCGTCCGCCCCACCCTGCCCCCGCCCCGCCCCGCCCGGGGTGCCCCCCTCTGCACCCTGAGCGTCTCCCTCTGCACCCTGAGCGTCTCCCTCTGCACCCTGAGCGTCTCCCTCTGCACCCTGAGCGTCCGCCCCACCCCGCCCCCGCCCCCGCCCCCGTCCCGCCCGGGGCGCCCCCCTCCGCACCCTGAGCGTCTCCCCCGCCCCCCCTCCCTCCCGGTGGGTGAGTCCCCGCCCCGCCCACCTTTGAGGGCCACGGCGATGTTGGTGACGCCGCGGCGGCAGGGCGGCTGCTCGGGGGGCTCGGCGCCCAGCACCCGCCTCACGTGGCTGAGGCTGTAGCCCTGGACGGACTCGGTGCTGAGCCCCAGCGTGGAGCCGGGGTCCATCGTGGCGATGTAGTCCTGGGGGGGGAGGGGGGCGGTCAGACAGACGGACGGACACGTCCGAGCACGGGACATGGGACATGGGAACGGCGGAGGGGGGAGGGGAGGGGGCAGCAGGGTGAGACAGACAGACAGACAGACAGACACGGGAAAGGCGGAGGGGACACGAGGAGACGGAGTGGGGTGGGGAGGGCGGGGCTCCCACTTGGCCTCTCCCAGGGGGAGCCTGGCCCCCAGGACCCCCGCCCCAGCACCGGCCCCCCAGGACCAGCCCCCCAGGACCGGCCTCCCAGCACGGGCCCCCCAGGACCGGCCTCCCAGCACAGGTCCCCCAGCCCCCCAGCACGGGCCCCCCAGCCCCCCAGCACCGGCCCCCCAGGACCCCCCAGCCCCCCAGCACCGGCCCCCCAGCACCAGCCCCCCAGGACCGGCCTCCCAGCACAGGTCCCCCAGCCCCCCAGCACGGGCCCCCCAGCCCCCCAGCACCGGCCCCCCAGGACCCCCCAGCACGGGCCCCCCAGCCCCCCAGCACCGGCCCCCCAGGACCCCCCAGCACGGGCCGCACCTGGAACACCTGGCAGACGGCCTCGTCCAGCGCCTTCCAGTCGGCCTGGCCGCTCACCTTGCTGCAGCCGAGGAAGAACTCCTGCTGCTTCAGGTCCTGGGGGCCGAGGGGGGCCGTGAGCCCGGGAGGGGCCCGGGGAGGGGGGTCCCCCGCACCGTCCTCGGGGGCGGGACGCGCTGGTTGGGGGGCGGGACTCTCTGGTTTGGGGGGCGGGACGGGCTGGTGTGGGGGGGCGGGACGCTCTGGTTTGGGGGGCGGGACGCGCTGGTTGGGGGGCGGGACTCTCTGGTTTGGGGGGCGGGACGCGCTGGTTTGGGGGGCGGGACGCGCTGGTTTGGGGGGGCGGGACGTGCTGGTTTGGGGGGGCGGGACGCTCTGGTTTGGGGGGCGGGACGCTCTGGTTTGGGGGGCGGGACGCGCTGGTTTGGGGGGCGGGACGCGCTGGTTTGGGGGGGCGGGACGCTCTGTTTGTGGGGGCGGGACGTGCTGGTTTGGGGGGGCGGGACGGGCTGGTTTGGGGGGGCGGGACGCTCTGGTTTGGGGGGCGGGACGCGCTGGTTTGGGGGGGCGGGACGTGCTGGTTTGGGGGGGCGGGACGCTCTGGTTTGGGGGGCGGGACGCGCTGGTTTGGGGGGCGGGACGCGCTGGTTGGGGGGCGGGACTCTCTGGTTTGGGGGGCGGGACGCGCTGGTTTGGGGGGCGGGACGCGCTGGTTTGGGGGGGCGGGACGTGCTGGTTTGGGGGGGCGGGACGCTCTGGTTTGGGGGGCGGGACGCTCTGGTTTGGGGGGCGGGACGCGCTGGTTTGGGGGGCGGGACGCGCTGGTTTGGGGGGGCGGGACGCGCTGGTTTGGGGGGCGGGACGCGCTGGTTTGTGGGGCGGGACGTGCTGGTTTGGGGGAACAGGACGCGCTGGTTTGGGGGAACAGGACGCGCTGGTTTGGGGGGCGGGGGGCCCCGTTTTCCCGGGAAGGACGCGCTCACCCCTCGGATGATGTGCAGCTGGGGCATCCGCACCACCACCCGCAGCGCGGCCTCCTCCCTGGGCCCGCACGTGCTGATGCCGTCCATCGGGGACAGGTCTGCGGGCGAGGGGCGCTGAGCCGGGCCCCGGGCACCCCCCCAGGGGCACCCCCAGGCTCTGCCGAGCCGCCCAGCCCGCCCTCCCACCCAACTCTTATTTATCGATCAGCTGCCTCCTGCACGCCCCCCACTGGGGAGGGAGCCCACACCCCGGGCCTGTGCCCAGGCCGGGAATCGAACCCTGACCTCCTGTTCACAGGTTGACACCCACTCCTGAGCCCCCCCCGGCCGAGCTCCCCTAACTCTGGAAGCACCGCAGAGAGGAAGGGGACCCCCCAAACAGCAGCGAGGCCCTGTGTGTCCGGGTGCAGGCGGCCTGCGGGTGGGGCACCCCCCCTCCGGGGACGGCCCTGCGTGTCAGGGTGCAGGCGGCCTGCGGGTGGGGCACCCCCCCCTCCGGGGACGGCCCTGCGTGTCAGGGTGCAGGCGGCCTGCGGGTGGGGCACCCCCCCCTCCGGGGACGGCCCTGCGTGTCAGGGTGCAGGCGGCCTGCGGTGTGGGGGACACCCCCTCCGGGGACGGCCCTGCGTGTCGGGGTGCAGGCGGCCTGCGGGTGGGGCCGTACCTGTGTCGGCGGGGCTCGGGCCAAAGGACGGGGCCAGCGCCAGGCCCAGCGCGCGGCGCGGGGACGAGAGGGCGGACGGGCCGGGGGCCTGCCCGGGTGGGGGGCCCGCGGGGCCGGGCGCCACCTTCAGCCGGTCGTTCTCCGCCTTGAGCAGGTCCACCTCCAGCTGCGGCCGAGACGGGGTCGGGCTGGGGTCAGGGCCGGGCGGATGGCCGGACGGACACACGGACGGGGTCGGGCCGGGCGGACGGACAGACGAACGGGGTCGGGGCCGGGGTGGATGGATGGACAGATGGACGGGGTCGGGCCGGGCGGACGGACAGACGGACAGACGAACGGGGTCGGGGCCGGGGTGGATGGATGGACAGACGGACGGGGTCAGGGCCGGGCGGACGGACAGACGGACGGGGTCGGGGCCAGGCGGAGGGACGGACGTACAGACAGACGGAGGACAGGGTCGGGGCCGGACAGACATCGACGGACAGCCGGGGTCAGGGCCGGATGGACGGACGGAAGGGGGAGTCCCCGGCCCCCGCCCCCCGCGCCCCCGGACCTGCATGTTGTGCATGGTCTCCCGCAGCTGGTCCAGCTGGTGGGCGGAGTTGAGCGCCTCCAGGCGGATGTCCGTCAGCTTCATCTCCTTCTCCCACAGCTCCGAGCGCAGCTCCGACACCTCCTTCTTCTCGGGCTCCTCCTCCTCGCCGGCCAGCAGCAGCCGGGCGTGCGGGGCGGGCCCGGGGCCCTCGGGGCCCTCGCCGCCGGCCGAGGACGAGGCCGAGGACTTGGCGGAGGGCGAGGCGGCCTCGGGGGCCCCGTGCGGCAGCTTCGGCGACGAGGGGGCTGAGGAGTCGGGGGTGGCCATCTCCTCGATGTCCGAGTAGGAGGACACGGACTTGGGGCCCTTCTTGATGCTGAAGGCCTTGTTGAAGGAGCTCCGGAGCTGGAGGGAGGAGGCGGCGGGTGGTCAGGGCTGGGGGGGGGAGGGAGAGAGGGAGGGAGGGAGGGAGGGCGGGGGTGTCGGGGGCATCGGGGTCGCAGGGCCCCCTCCCCTCCCCGCCCCAGGCCTTCGCTGGACCCATGAGCCCCGAGCAGAGGTGCCTGGAAGCCAGGGCTGAGCCCCGGCTGGTGTGGCTCAGTGGACAGAGCGCCAGGGGTTTGACTCCCGGTTCGGGGCACCTGCCCAGGGGCTGTGGGCTCCGTCCCCAGGGGAGGGCTCGGTCCCAGCCCACACACATCCTCTCCCTTTCGCTCTGAAATCAATAAAAAAATCTACACGAATAAGAGAGTAATATGCTAATAGACAATGCCGCTGCGACACCCACCAGCCAATCAGGAGCGAGTATGCAAATCAACCCAGCAAAGATGGCGGGTGCATTTGCATACACAGGCGCTGAGCGGCTGGGGGGGCCTCTGGGCATCAGAAGGCAGTGCCAGCAGCCAGGGAGAGGAAGGCCCATTCTTGCATGAATTTTTGTGGATCAGGCCTCTAATTATATATATACTTTATATATATATAAAAAAAGCAATCAGGGCTGAGACATGGGGGTGGTCTGGCAGACCGGGGAAACCCATGGGACATCTCTCGCCCCTGGGGGAGCTGGGAGGGAGGACAGGGAGGCCCCCCAGGCTGCCGCCGTCTGCAGAGACCACAGCCTGTGCCACCGGCCGCCCTCCTGGGGCCCGGGGCCAGCCCTGACCGGCTGCATCGGATCAGAACCGACACACCCGTCGGCCCGAAACGGCCCCGATGGTTTTCAAAGTCCCCACGCTCAGCACAGCACCCACAGGGGAGGGGAAGGGGCTGGGGGCCCACCCTGCAGGGCGCCCCACCCTCCCCACTCCCGGCTCCCAGGGTGAGGGCTGCCTCCGGGCACGGGGACGCTGTCCCAGGACCACAGCGCCTGGGGTCCCGCTCAGGGGGGCGATCGGGGTGGGGGGGCCGGGCCGTGAGCTCGAGGTGCCCACCAGAGTCCTGCGGTCCCACGCCCGCTCACATGCGTCCACACGGCATGCACACACACGGGGACACGGATGAAAGGCGGGCGCTGAGACAGAGTGAAGGGGGAGGAGGTCGGAGGCCGAGAGGGGGACAGGAGTAGGCCAGGCCGCTGGGACGGTGAGGAAGGTAAAGACGGAGAACCTGCCCTGGCTGGTGTGGCTCAGTGGGTAGAGCGTCAGCCCGGAGACTGAAGGGTCCCGGGTTCGATTCCGGTCAAGAGCACAGGCCCGGGTTGCGGGCTCGATCCCCAGTAGGGGGGCGTGCAGGAGGCAGCCGATCCATGCTTCTCTCCCCCCACGGATGTTTCTCTCTCTCTCTCTCTCTCTCTCTCTCTCTCTCTCTCTCTCTCTCTCCTTTCTTTTCCTCTCGGGAATCAATCACAGGCCCCTCCGGGCCAGTGCTCTCGCTGGGGCTGTGTGTGTGTGTGTGTGTGTGTGTGTGTGTGTGAGTGCGGTATGTGTGTGTGGTGTGTGTGGTGTGTGTGTGTGTGTGTGTGGTGTGTGTGTGAGTGTGGTGTGTGTGTGTGTGTGTGTGTGTATGTGTGGTGTGTGTGGTGTGTGTGTGGTGTGTGTGTGAGTGTGGTGTGTGTGTGTGTGTGTGTGTGTATGTGTGGTGTGTGTGTGTGTGTGTGAGTAGTATGTGGTGTGTGTGTGTGTGTGTGTGTGTGTGTGGTGTGTGTGCGTGTATGTGTGGTGTGTGTGTGGTGTGTGTGTGTATGTGTGGTGTGTGTGTGTGTGAGAGAGAGAGAGGGGTGTGTGTGGTGTATGTGTGTGTGTGTGTGTGTGTGTGTGTGTGTGTGGTGTGTGTGTGGTGTGTGGTGTGCGTGTGAGGCAGCTGTGGCCGGACCATGCAGTGGTGGGAGCTGGGAGCTCTGGGGGATCGACCGTCACGGCTGAGTTTTACGAGCGGCCGGGTGGCAGGTTGGCCGGTTGGCAGGTTGGCCGGTCGGCCGGTCGGCCGGTCTGGGGGGGCAGCGCTCGGTGGACGGGGGGGGGGGGCATGGCGCAGGAAAGAGAAGGTGGGGAGGGGACCAGGGCTCTTACCTCATAGACCTGGGGAAGGGGGGTGAGGTCAGCATTGGGAGGGGGGGAGGGGGAGAAAGAAGAAGCAACACTTAATCACAGGCCCTGCCTGCCCCACACAGCCAGCCGTCCGGGGGGGGGGGGTCCCTCGGACCCGGGGCCGCGAGCAGGCGCCGCACAGGGCCCCTCCCTGCGCCGCCGTCCACCGCGGGGGACCGGACAGTTTGGAGGGAATCGGAGAGTCCGATTCTCAGGAAAGCGGAGACAATGGCCCGGAGCATCGAGGGTCCAGAACCGAGGGCTCGTTCCGGTCCTTCCCTCCACGCGGTGGCCGGAGGGGGGGGGGGGGGGGACGGGGGCCCCAGGGCACCCCTCTGCCCAGACAGCTGAGCCCGGGTGCGCGGAGCGGGCGTGGCCCGGCCCCGCGATCGAGGCCTCGGTCTCAGGGCTCCAGGGAGGACCGCGCCGGCTGATTGGGGGGGACGAGGGTGGGGGTGGGGGGGTGCCACGCTCCGCCCGGGGGTCCCCGGCTGATTGGGGGGGGCAGGGGGGCGCCACGCTCTGCCCGGGGGTCCCCGGCCCCGGCCCTCCACCCACCCAGCTCTTCTTCTTCTTCTTCTTGGCCTCGGCGTCCTTGCCGCTGCCGACGCTGGAGTGGCTGGTGATGCTGTTGAGGCTGGAGATGCTGTCGGAGGAGTTCTGCCGCTTGATCCGCAGCTCTGGGGGTGGGGGGGGCGGACGGGGTCACAGGCCGCAGACGGGGCGCACGCAGGGCCCAGGGGGAGAGAGGGGGGCAGATGGGCTGGGGTCACAGACCGCAGATGGGGCACAGGCAGGGCCCGGGGCGGGGTGGGGGAGAGGGAACCATCCCCCCAGGCCCCTTCCTCTCACGCCCCCCCCCCCCCCCCCCCCCCCGCCTGGCCCGGCTCCCACCTCGGGGCGTGGCCTCGGGCGCGTGGCTGAGGGCTCCCTGGATGACGGCCTGGGCCTCCGAGTTCTTCTTCTTCAGGAAGTCGATGGTTTCCCGCAGGTCCAGCAGCTCCGTGTCCTGAGGGGGACGCGACAGTGTGGCTGGCTGGGACCAGAGCGCCCACTGTGCGCGGGTTTGTAGGAAGGGCACCTACTGTGCGCGGGTTTGTAGGAGGGGCGCCTACTGTGCGCGGGTTTGTAGGAGGGGCACCTACTGTGCGCGGGTTTGTAGGAAGGGCACCTACTGTGCGCGGGTTTGTAGGAGGGGCACCTACTGTGCGCGGGTTTGTAGGAAGGGCACCTACTGTGCGCGGGTTTGTAGGAGGGGCACCTACTGTGCGCCGGGCGGCGGGAGGGGCGCGGTGTCCCACAAGACATGCACGGGGAATGGGGAACGGGCGGCGTTGGGAAGGGGCTGAGGGTCGGGGACGGAGGCCCGGGGGACGGGTGGGGAGCAGGGAGCGGACGGCACTGTGAAGGGGCAGCTGAGAGGCCGGGGACGGAGGCCCGGGGAACAGGGGTGGGGAACGGGGAGCGGGGAGCGGACGGCGCTGTGAAGGGGCTGAGGGTCAGGACGGAGGCCCGGGCGGGGAACAGAGAGCGGGGAGCGGACGGCACTGTGAAGGGGCAGCTGAGAGGTCGGGGACGGAGGCCCGGGGAACGGGGAGCGGGAGCGGGGAGCGGGAACGGGCCGGCGTTAGGAAGGGGCTGAGGGTCGGGACGGGGCCCGGGCGCGGGCGCCTCACCTTCTCCTCGGCCGTCTCCGCCAGGTGCCGCAGGCGGGAGGTCATGTTGACCAGGCTCTGCTCGAAGGCCGCCACCAGGTTCGCCTGGAACGGGACACGGGGGCCGGAGGCTGAGGACAGGCGGGGGGCGGGCCGGCTTCTTTTTTGTTACATTTTTTTAAAAAAAGCTTTTTTGATTGACGTCCGAGAGGAAGAGAGAAAAAGAAACCTCCACAAGGAGAGAGAACCACGGACCGGCTGCCTCCTGCACGCCCCCCCCTGGGGATCGAACCCACAACCCGGGCCTGTGCCCCGACCGGGAATCGAACCCTGACCTCCTGGTTCAGAGGTCGGCGCTCACCACTGAGCCACGCCGGCCGGGCTCCCGAGGAACGGCCCCGGGGCCTGGCACCACGCCTCCTGCAGGACAGAGCCGGTGCCCGGGGGGCGGCTTTGGGCTGTTTTAGCTGAAGGGAACTTCCTGTCTGAGGAGCAGCCGGCCCGGGACCCTGTCCTTGGCCCTCGCCCAGCCCGACAGCCCGATGGCCGGCAGCCCGCGTGTGTGAGCGAGCAGAACCCCGATGCTCTCACAGCGTCTCCCGGGCGAGAACCTGCCGGACAGAGCAGCCTGGACCCCGGCCGCCCCCGTGGAGCCGGACGGGGGCTCCTCCTGAGGATCCCAACTCTTCTTTTTAATACATTTTATTGATTTCTTACAGAGAGGAAGAGAGAGGGAGAGAGAGCTAAAAACATCAGTGAGAGGAAACATGGACCAGCTGCCTCCTGCACACCTCCTACTGGGGATGTGCCCGCAACCAAGGTCCATGCCCTTGGCCCGAATCGAACCCGGGACCCTTCAGTCCGCAGGCCGACGCTCTATCCACTGAGCCACACCGGGTTTGGCTGGATCCCAACTCTTGTGAGTTCCCACGAGCAGAGAAAAAGGACTTAATCCGAGCATCAGGCAGACCAAGCACAACACCATCTCCATCGAGGGCTCGGGAGGCCCGGCCGGTGGGCGTGGCTCCCCGGGGGGTCACGGTTCGATGCCCGGTCAGGGCCCGCGTCCGGGGGGCGGGCTCGGTTCCCAGGGTGGGGCGTGCGGGAGGCAGCGATCCCGGATTCTCTCTCACCGTGGATGTTTCTCTCTCCCTCTCTCCCTTCCTCTCTGAGATCCGTAAACATATATTTAAAAAAAGAAAAAAGAATACATTGAGCTGAAACCGGTGTGGCTCAGCGGATAGCGCGGCGGCCTGCGGACGGAAGGGTCCCGGGTTCGATTCCGGTCAAGGGCATGGACCTTGGTGGCGGGCACATCCCCGGTAGGGGGTGTGCAAGAGGCAGCTGGTTGGTTTCTCTCTCATCAACATTTCTGGCTATCTCTCTCCCTTCCTCTCTGTAAACAATCAATAAAATATATTTAAAAAAAAAAAAAGAAAGAAAAGAAAATGAAAGGGAAACAGGGGAGGTCCTGGCGAGGCGGGCGGGGGGGGGGGGGGGGGGAGCCGGGCGGGGGGGGGGCCGGGCGGAGAGGGAGCCGGGCGGGGGGGGGAGAGCCGGGTGGAGGGGGGGCCGGCGCACAGCTGTGCTCTCCGGGGAGGAAGCGGCGAGGAGGCCGGAGCTTGGACGGCTCCGGATCCGGCTCAGCTGGTGTTTACGGCTCCGGGGAGAAGGAGGCTTATGTTCTCGGCTCGGCCCCGGGGACCTGCCCGGCCAGGGGAGGGGGAGGGAGGGGGAGCGGAGGAGGCGGGGGGCGGCCTCGGTTCGCCCCGTCTCCCGGGGTGGGGGGACCAGCCTGGAGAGAGAGATGATGCTCGCTGGGGGTTGAGCATCGACCTGTGAACCAGGAGGTCAGGGTTCGATTCCCGGTCAGCGCACAGGCCCGGGTTGTGGGCTCGATCCCCAGTAGGGGGCGTGTAGGAGACAGCGGTCCATGATTCTTTCTCATCCTGGATGTCTCTCTCCCTCTCTCTCTCTCTCTCTCTCTCTCTCTCTCTCTTCTCTCTGAAATCAATAAAAATTTGTAAAAAAAAAAAACCAAACCAGATACAATCTCTCCGGATTCCTGCCCGCGGCGATGGCGAGGCCCTGCCCACCTCCACGCAGAACGGCTGATAACAGCCCTGTTCCTTCTCCGGGGAGTTCAAGGCCACTGGGCGAGAACCCTTCCCCACACTCCGCTGAGCTGGGGCAGAACGGTTTTTAAAAAAAATATTTTTTATTGATTTTTTACAGAGAGGAAGGGAGAGGGACAGAGAGCTAGAAACATGGATGAGAAAGAATCATTGACCAGCTGCCTCCTGCACACCCCCTACTGGGGATGTGCCAGCAACCAAGGTCCATGCCCTTGACTGGAATCGAACCCGGGGCCCTTCAGTCCGCAGGCCGACGCTCTATCCACTGAGCCACGCCGGCCAGGGCCAGAAATGGTTCCAAATAAAATTCCAGACTCGGAGCCGGGGTGGGGGTGAGCCCGGGCCCCGAGCCCTGTCTGCTCCCATGTGGTGGGGGCCCCGGGGTCACTCAGGACCCCCCCCCCGCCCCCCGGCCGGGCCGGCCACTCACGTTGGCGGACAGCTGGGAGGTCAGCGTGGCCACCTTCTCCTGCGAGGACTCCAGCTCGCGCCGCAGCTTGCGGATTTGCTGCGAGAAGGAGGAGAGACACAGCTTAGGCGGCGGGAGGGGGGCGCCCGGGGCCGGCGGCGAGGGGGGCCTCGGCGTGCGGGACGGGGCTGGGCGCCCTACCTCGGACTGCATCCTCTCCTCAGCCTGGAGCGCGGAGGAGGGAGGGAGAGAGAGAGAGAGGTTACCCCGCGCGGAGCAGTGGCCGCGGCCGGAGGGGCGGGGAGGGGCGAGGCCGGAGCCCAGCAGGGGGAGGACCCTGCCTGACCGGGACTCCCCCGCTCCGTCCCCAACGGGAAGCCAGAGCCCAGACTCGGGGCAGAGGGGTCCCAGGATGGGGGCGCGTGAGAGCCCAGGGCACTGCACACGCAGCAAACCGCACACACGCGGTCAAGGGCACACGTGGTCAATCACACAGGCAGCGAACTACACACACACACACACACACACACACACACACACGGTCAAGGGCACATGCAATCAATTGCACACGCAGTAAACTGCACACACGCAGTCAAGTGCAGACATGCAATCAAGGGCACACGTGTTCAGTGGCTCACGCAGTAGACTGCACACATGCGGTCACGTGCACACATGCACTCAAGGACACACAGGGCCAAGGGCACACGTGGGGTCAGTCGTACACACGCAGTAAATCACTGACACACGCAGCCAATCGCACGCTCAGTAAAACACACACACGTGGTCAGGGGCAGGCACGCATCAAACGCATGTGTGGTTGACTGTCCGGCGTGGGGGGCGGGGGGGGGGCTCCGGAATGCACCTGGGGACCCCGTCACCTCCCCACAAACGCCGCCCGCTCCCCGGGGTGCAGAGCGGGCTCCACCACCAGGGGGCTCTCCAGCCTCGGAGCGGGCGGCAGGGGTGCTGGGTGCTCAGAGGCCAGACCGACCAGGTGCCCTGGCTGCAGGGGGACTTCCCGCCCCGCCCCCCGCAACCCAGGGGCCCCGGCTGCGGGGGGACCCCTCCCTCAGGGGCCCAGGCTGGAGGGGACTCCCTCCCCCAGGGGCCCCGGCTGCGGGGGGACCCCTCCCTCAGGGGCCCAGGCTGGAGGGGACTCCCTCCCCCAGGGGCCCCGGCTGCGGGGGGACCCCTCCCTCAGGGGCCCAGGCTGGAGGGGACTCCCTCCCTCAGGGGCCCAGGCTGGAGGGGACTCCCTCCCCCAGGGGCCCCGGCTGCGGGGGGACCCCTCCCTCAGGGGCCCAGGCTGGAGGGGACTCCCTCCCCCAGGGGCCCCGGCTGCGGGGGCCCCTCCCCCAGGGGCCCAGGCTGGAGGGGACTCCCTCCCCCAGGGGCCCCGGCTGCGGGGGGGCCCCTCCCTCAGGGGCCCAGGCTGGAGGGGACGAGGGGCGAGGAGGAGACGGGCGCTCACCGAGGAGTACGTGGAGGAGGCGCTGGAGGCCAGGGACAGCACGGAGCCGTGGACTGCAGAGAACAGAACGGGGCGGGGAGGGGGGGTGAGCTCCGGCCTGGGGGCCCCGGGGCCCGGGAGGGAGAGGGGGTGCTGGCTGCACAGGGCGTCCCCCGCCCGCCCGCGCCCCCACCTCTCCGCGCGGGGGACGGGCTAGAATCCCGGGGACCCCGGGGAAAGCCGGCCGGCCTGGCTCCGCAGTGGAGGGCCGGCCTGGGCGCCGGGCGGTCAGGGTTCGGTTCCCGGCCGGGGTGCGGGCTCCGTCCCCGGGGGCAGGCTCACCGTCGTCGGCGGGGTCTCGGAAGGACCCGGACCGGATCATGCCCTTGGGCCTGTCCGCCAGGGACAGGGTGCTGCCGGCCTGGGAGCCGCCGAACAGCTCGAAGGCAGCCTCGTGGGTGGGGATGCTGTTGGAGCGGGTGATCCTCGGCGTGGCAGCCGCCGAGGGGCTCACTGGGGGGACAGAGGGGGCGGGGGTCACGGGCGCCCAGGGCCTCGGGGCCGGGAGGGGGCCGGGAGGCGGGCGGAGGGGTGTGCGGGCCAGCGGGGCGGGGCTGGGGGTGCGGGCGGAGGCACAGGCCGGCGTGGCTCTGCGGTGGAGCGTCGACCTAGGAACCAGGAGGTCCCGGGTTCGATTCCCCATCAGGGCACAGGCTCGGGCTGCAGGCTCCATTCCCCCAGCGCGGGGCGTGCAGGAGGCAGCCAGTCCAGGATCCTCTCTCATCCTGGATGTTTCCCTCTCTCTCCCTCTCCCTTCCTCTCTGAAATCGATAAAAGTATACTTTTTTTTTTTTAAAAAAAGAGAGAATCTGTAGAAACCGGTGTGGCTCAGTGGATAGAGCGTCGGCCTGCGGGCGGAAGGGTCCCGGGTTCGATTCCCGGTCGAGGGCATGGGCCTTGGTGGCGGGCACATCCCCAGTGGGGGGGCGTGCAGGAGGCAGCGGATCGATGTTTCTCTCTCATCGGTGTTTCTAGCTCTCTCTCCCTCTCCCTTCCTCTCTGTAAAACACAAAAATCAATAAATTAAAGAGAGAGAGAGAGAGAGAGAGAAGAATCCTTCCTTCCAGCCTGGCTTCGGAGAGGGTGTGGCCAGCAGGGGGCAGCGGTCAGCCCTAGGGGCAGGGTGTGAGGGCCCCTGGGCGTCTCCGGGGTTATAGGCAGATCCGTCCTTGGTCCTGGGCCCTCAGCCAGCCGTCCCCCCGCCTCACTGCAGCCCGACCGCCCAGGGCAGACGCCCGGTCACCTGGGGGAGGGTCCGCACCCCCCCCCCGGGGCCGCCCCCGGGGTCGCTCAGACCCGCGGCCACGAGGGCCCACTGCGCCGGCCGGCCGGCCGGGGGCAGCCGGCCGACCAGGATCTCAAAGACGCGTCTCCATCTCCTGGGGCGAGCAGACGCGGGCCCCTCGGGGCGACCCCCTCCCCCGCCCCCTGCTGGCGGGCGGCGAGGCACTGACCCACGCTGGCGAGCTGGCCCTTGGCGCTCAGGGACAGGGGCAGCGCGGGCGGCGACGGCAGCTCGGCGGGGTCCTGGGGTTCGGGCAGCCCCCCGATGGTGTGCGAGTGCCTCCTCTCCTTGGGCTCCTCCTGGGCCTGGAGCTGGTACCTGCGGGCGGGGCGGGGGGCGCGGTGTGGGGGCGGCCGAGGGGGCCGGGGGGCGGGACAAGGGGAAAGGGGAGTGGGGAGGGGGCCCCTAGAGGGGCAGGGCACCAGGACCCTCCCCCCCCCCCCCCCCCCGTCATGGCTGGTCACCAGGGGGGGCAGGAAGCAGGGTTACCTGAGCCCCTTCTTGGGCAGCGTGTTCCGATCCCGCTGGCCACTGTGGGGGGAAAAGCAGGATAAGCGTGTGGGCCCCTCAGAGAGGCCGAGGCCGGGCCCTGGGTTCGAGGGACTTGAATGCAGACCATCGTAACTGTCGGCCCCACTCTCTCCACCGACAAAGGGAGGCGGCCCACGAGCTGAGAGGTTCCTCTCAATGGCTCGATGCTTTCCTCCGGCCGGAAAGCCGGGGGTGGGAGCTACGGAGGTCACATGACGGTGGATGGAACCAGGCCACGAAGTCATAGGAATGACGTCACAGAGGCGACGTCATAGGAACAATGTAAGATGATGTCATTGGAATAATATCATAGAGACATCATCATAGAAATCATGTCAGATGTTATCAGAACGACGCCATAGAAACGATGCAAAATTGATATCACAGGAACGATGTCATAGGAACGTCGTCATAGAAACTATGTGACAGGAATGATGTCATATGTTGTCGGAATGATGTCATAGAAATGATACAGAATCAATGTCACAGGAATGACGCCACAGGAATGATGTCATAGAAAGCAAAGGATTTTTGGTGACAGGTCAAGCTAGCTATGCGATCTTTTTTAAAAAATTAAATAAAGGGAGGAAGCAGGGAGAAAGAGAGAGCGAGAGAAAGGGAGAGAGACACATCGATCGGTGCCTCGGGCGCCTGTCTCTGCCAGGGCTGTGGGAACTGTGACTGAGGCACGTGCCCCGGATCCCCCCCGGGCTCGGCTGCCGTCCACCCACCTGTCCGCCTGCCCCGTGCGGGGGCTCCCGCTCCAGGCCGGCTCCTCGGCCTCCTCCTCGGGGGGCGCGGCCGGGGGCGCCGGGGCGGGGGCCGGCAGGCTCATGGGCACCTGCAGGGACTCCATGCTGCGGTGCAGGCCGGAGAGCTTGGGGAACAGGCGCGGCTCGGGGGGCGCGCCGAAGGCGCTCATGAGCTCCAGGCCCTGCGAGAAGCTGGCGGAGTTGATGTTGAGGATGGGGGCGGGGCTCGGGGTGAAGCAGGAGGCGGGGAGGGGGCCCGCGGCCGCGGCCGTGTGCAGGTCCGGCAGCTTCGGGGCCAGGGCGTCGGCGGCCGGCGGCAGGTCCAGGCTGTTGGAGTTGACCTTGTCCAGGTTGGCGAGCGCGGGCGGCTTGACGAAGCTCTTCACGGCGGCCCTGGGGGGGGGGAGAGGGAGGAGACGAGGAGACGCTTAGAACGGAGGAGCCGAGAAGTCCCCGCCCGATGTCCTTCCTGTCCGGCTCCGGGCCGAGTCTGAGGCTCAGCCCAACGGCCGAGGCCAGAAGGAAACCCGAGGTCTTGCTGGGGACCCCCTCGAGTCTCTATTTTTTAAAATATATTCTTATGGATCTCAGAGAGGAAGGGAGGAGGAGAGAGAGAAACAGCCAGGATGAGAGAGCATCATGGATCGGCTGCCTCCTGCACGCCCCACAGTTTTGGGAGAAGGAGAAGGAACTGGGATGCAGGGAGTGGGAGAGAGACCCTAACCCTAGCCCTAACCCTAACTCCTTTCACCCTAAGTCCTAAGCCTAACCCTAACCCCTAACTCTAATCTTTAACTCTAACCCTAATCCCTACCCCTAACCCCAACCCTAATACCTACCCCTAACCTTAGCCCTAACCCCTAACCCTAACCCCTAATTTTTTTTTCTTAATATGAAATCCCCCAGTTTATTGTATAATATTTTATTATTTTATTTTATTGATTTTTTTTACAAAGAGGGAGAGAGATAGAGAGCTAGAAACGTTGATGAGAGAGAAACATCGACCAGCTGCCTCTTGCACACCCCCTACTGGGGATGTGCCCGCAGCCAACGTACATGCCCCTGACCGGAATCGAACCTGGGACCCCCTCAGTCCGCAGATCGACGCTCTACCACTGAGACAAACCAGTTTCGGCATAGTCCCTAACTTTGAATCTTAATACTTACCCCCTAATCTTAACCCCTAAACCCCAACCTCTAACCGAACCCTAACCCCCAACCTCTAACCCTAATACCTACCCCTAACCTTAGCCCAAACCTCTAACCCTAACTCTTAACTCCTAACCCTAACCCCTAACCTTTCATCTTAATACCTACCCCTAACCTCTAACCCCTCACCCTAATCCCTAACCTTTAATCTTAATACCTACCCCTAACCTCTAACCGCTAACCCTAATCCCTAAACCTCTAACCCCAACCTTAACTCTAACCCTAACCCCTAAACCCCAACCTCTACCCAACCTCTAACCCTAATACCTACCCCTAACCCTAACCTTAACCCCTAACCCTAAGGTGACCACACATCCTGCTTTTGGCGGGAGAGTCCCGATTTTTAACAATTTGTCCCGCGTCCTGCAGGGTTTTAAAAAAGTCCCAATTTTTGGCCGCAACCGGTGTGGCTCAGTGGATAGAGCGTCGGCCTGCGGACTGAAAGGTCCCGGGTTCGATTCCGGTCCAGGGCACGGACGTTGGTGGCGGGCACGTCCCCAGTAGTGGGCGTGCAGGAGGCAGCTGGTCGATGTTTCTCTCTCATCGACGTTTCTAGCTCTCTGTCTCTCTCCCTTCCTCCTCTCTGTAAAGAATCAATAAAATATATTTTTTTTAAAAGTCCCAATTTTTGGAAAGAACGGACCGAGCTGGAGTGGACGGACGGGGGGCGGCCGGCTGGCCGGCCGGGCGGGCGGTACCTGACGGGGGTCGGCGGCAGCTCGGCCAGCTTGGCGGCCGGCGGCGGGGGGCCGGCCTGGCTCCTGGGCGTGGTCTCGGGGGAGCCGATGCTCTTCAGGGAGACGCTGTCGGGGTCCAGGGCCACGGCCTTGGCCTTGGCCTTCTCCTTCTCGCGGTCGGTCTGGTTGACGGGGGCCGGCCCGGCCCGCCCGCCGGCCGCCTTGGTCGGCTCCTTCAGGCGGGAGGGCGCCAGGCCGGGCGGCTTGGGGCCCAGCAGGCTGGCGTCGATGCTGCTGCTGACGGGGCGGGGCCCGGCCCGGCCGCCGCCGCCCGTCACGCTCATGGCGCTGGACTTGGCCGGCCGCGGCAGGCTGCGGTACTGGATGGCGGAGCGGGCGCCGGGCGCCAGGAAGCCGGGCTCGGGGCCGCCTGACACGTCCAGGCTGGTCTTGCGCCCGCCGGCGGGCTTCACGGGGATGCCCGAGGACTTCTGGGCCTTGCCCAGCGTGGCCGAGCCGCCCGGCTGCAGCACCGTGGCCGTGCCCGTGGCCGGCGGCGGCTTCTTGTAGCCGAAGGAGCCGGCGGCGGGCGGCCGGGCCAGGCCCGAGGGCGGCTTCTTGGCGTCGGCCAGGCGGTCGCGGCCGGCGTCCGAGGAGGAGCGCTGGAGGCCGGCCGTCCGCACGGCCAGCTTGCCCTTGTCGGCCGCCGCCGCCGCCCTGCCCTCCGGTTTGCCTGGGAGAGAGAGGCCGGGGGGGGAGGGGAGGGGAGGGGAGAGAAGGCGGATCCGTCAGCCACACAGCACGCTTTTCTTAAAACAAAAACTAAACACAGCCCCGGCCGGTGCGGCTCAGCGGACGGAGCGTCGGCCTGCGGACGGAAGGGCCCCGGGTTCGGTTCCGGTCAAGGGCATGGACCTTGGTTGCGGGCACATCCCCAGTGGGGGGGGGGGGGGCGTGTAGGAGGCGGCTGATGGATGTTTCTCTCTTATCCATGTTTCTAACTCTCTATCCCTTACCCTTCCTCTCGGTAAAAAAAAAATAAAAAAAATCGATAAAATATACTTTAAAAAAATACACCTAAATACATTTTAATTGATTTCAGAGAGGAAGGGAGACGGAGAAAGAGAGAAACATCCATGAAGAGAGGAAATCATCAACCAGCTGCCTCCTGCACACCCCCCAACAGGGATGTGCCCACAACCAAAGTCCATGCCCTTGAGTGGAATTGAACCCGGGACCCTTGAGTCCGCAGACCGACGCTCTATCTGCTGAGCCAAACCAGCCAGGGCCCCGTCCCCGTCCCCCATCCCCATCACCCCCAACCCCCCCATCCCCGTTACCCCCCACCCCACCCCCGTCCCCGTCCCCCCTACCCCCCCACCCCCATCCCCGTCCCCCGTCCCCGTCCCCGTCCCCCGTCCCCGTCCCGGTCCCCGTCCCCGTCCCGGTCCCCCGCCCCCGCCCGCCCGCCCCGGCTCACCGGCCACCTTGAGGGCGCTCTGGGCCGTGTGGGTGAGGGGGGAGGTGACGGCCACGGGCGGGGCCTTGGTCCTCCGGAGGGACCCGGCGGGGCCCAGGCTGACGGGCTTCTTCGCCTCGGCCTTGGCCTCGTCCCCGCCCTCCGGCCGCTCCCGCCGCCACGTGGCGCCGCCGGCCTCCAGCTTGAGGCTCCCGCTGCCGTAGTCCGGCTTCCGGGGCTTGTCCTCCGGCTCCCCGAGCCAGCTCAGCCCGCTCTCCGCCAGCGAGCGCTTCTCCGCGTCCGTGCGCAGCTGCCGGGCGGGCGGGGGGCGGGGTCAGGCGGAGGGGGGGGCTCCCGGCTCCTGGGGGGCTCCCGGCTCCTGGGGGGGCTCCCGGCTGCTGGGGGGCTCCCGGCTGCTGGGGGGCTCCCGGCTGCTGGGGGGCTCCCGGCTGCTGGGGGGCTCCCGGCTGCTGGGGGGGCTCCGGGCTGCTGGGGGGCTCCCGGCTGCTGGGGGGGCTCCGGGCTGCTGGGGGGCTCCCGGCTGCTGGGGGGCTCCGGGCTGCTGGGGGGCTCCCGGCTGCTGGGGGGCTCCCGGCTGCTGGGGGGCTCCCGGCGGCTGGGGGGCTCCCGGCTCATGGGGGGACTCCTGGCTGCTGGGGGCCTTGCTCCCCCGGAGGCGGCCGGCCGCCCAGGCTGCCCACCCACACCGGGGGGTCCAGCAGAAGACACCCCACGCATCCGACTGCTTTCTTTTTTTTAAAAAAAGATGAGCCCTGGCCGGTGTGGCTCAGTGGGTAGAGCGCCGGCCTGCAGCCCCAAGGCCCCTGGTGCGGGCGGAGGCCCCAGTCCCCAGGCCTGGCCCGGCCCGGCCACATGCCCGGGTGCGGCCGGCCGCGAACTCACGCACCACGATGGCGGAGCTGCGGCGGGAGGCGGTGGGGGTCGTCGGGAGGGAGTTGAGGGACGAGCTGGCGTTGAACTCCTCGGAGCTGAGGTTGTCGGAGGCATCGCTGAGCCCGCTGCTGATGGAGCTGCTCTCATCCCAGCTGCGGGGGTGGGGGGACAGAGGTCAGCGGGGGGGGGGGGGACAGAGGTCAACGGGCAGGGAGAGAGGTCAGCGGGGGGAGAGGGGTCAGTGGCGGGGGGAGAGAGGTCAGTGGGGGGGACAGGGGTCAGCGGGGGGGAGAGAGGTCAGCGGGGACAGGGGTCAGCGGCCGGGGACATAGGTCAGCGGGGGGGAGAGAGGTCAGCGGGCGGGAACAGGGGTCAGCGGCAGGGAGAGAGGTCAGCGGGGGTAGAGAGGTCAACAGGGGGGGAGGGGGGCACAGAGGTCAACGGGCAGGGAGAGACAGGGGGTCAGGGGTCAGCGGGGACAGGGGTCAGCGGGGACAGGGGTCAGCGGCCGGGGACATAGGTCAGCGGGGGGGAGAGAGGTCAGCGGGCGGGGACAGAGGTCAGTGGCCGGGAGAGAGGTGGACAGGGATCAACCCGATTGCACAAGCCAGGCCCTGCTGCCTACAGACGGCCTCCATGCTTGTTTTTACAACTGATCTCAGAGAGGAAGGGAGAGGGCGAGAGAGAAACATCCATGGTGAGAGCGAGTCATGGATCTGCTGCCTCCTGCACGCCCCCCACTGGGGATGGAGCCCACCACCTGGGCGTGTGCCCTGACCGGGAATCGAACCCTGACCTCCTGGTTCCTAGGCAGACAGTCTATCCCCTGAGCCACACAGGCCGGGGCGTCCTATATAATAAATGAACCCCCACCCAGGGCTGCAGGAGCGGCAGATTCTCCCTCTCTTGTTCTCCACCCCCTCCCCACCTCCTGGCACTGAAGCCAGGGTCCGAGGACACGCGGGGGGGGGAGGGGGGCATCTCCTCTGCAGGTGCAGGGCTGCGGGGAGGCCAGGGACTCTGGAGGCGGCTGTTTGTGTGGACGTGGACACGTGGCCGGGCCGGGCAGGCACACCCTCCCCGCTGGGACCAGCCCGGACGCCCCGGCAGCTGGTGGCCGGCACTGGCCGCCGGCCCAGACGGCTCTCCCACAGGGTCCCCCCCCCCCCCCCCGCGGGCCGGGGCCGCCATCCCACAGGCGTGAACGGCCGGGGGCTGCGGGCAGACACGCGGTGACCACACAGGGAAACCCTGCTGCTCCCGGGGCTCTGGGGCGGGGAGGGGGTCAGGCTCGGACACGGAGCCGGCCTCCTGGTGTCTGGAACACGGGCGCCTGGTGCATCAGTCAGAGAGGTGGCAGGGCCCGGCGCCCGCAGTCCACACCGGGACACGGGGCCACGTGCCCCTCCGAGACCCCCTGACCGCTCAGCCCGCCAGCGGCTCAGACCCCGTGGATACAACCCCATCGCGGCCTCCGCACGGCTCACTGGGCCCCGCTGTGGGGAGGGGTGACTGCAGGGTGGGGGGGCGGACGGAGAGGTGAGGACGCAGGGAGCCGGGAGACGTGAGGGCCTGTTTCCGAGCTGCGGCGGCCGCGGGCGGACGGACAGACGGCGGGACAGAGGGACGGGGAGACACAGCAGAGTGCGGAGCCCAGGCCCGGCTCCCTCGCCCCCTCCCTCCCTCCCTCCCTCCCTCCCTCCCTCCGTAATCAGGGCCAGCTGTGAAGGATGCTGACTCCGCGCCTGCTTGTTTGCCTTCTCTCCGGTTTCAGGGAGTCCCCCCGCCTCCCACAGGGGAGGGCAGGGGTGGGAACCAAGGCCCTTTCCTCGCCTTTTCCTTTCTTAAAATATATTCTATCGGTTTTTCACAGAGAGGAAGGGAGAGGGACAGAGAGCTAGAAACGTCGATGAGAGAGAAACACCCATCAGCCGCCTCCTGCACGCCCCCCACCGGGGATGTGCCCGCCACCAAGGTCCGTGCCCTTGACCGGAATCGAACCCGGGACCCTTCAGTCCGCAGGCCGACGCTCTGCCCGCTGAGCCACACCGGTTTCGGCTGTTTTTTATTTTTATTTTTTTATTTTTTTACAATTTTTTTTTTCTTTTTCTTTTTCTTTTTTTTTTTAGATATATTTTATTGATTTTACACAGAGAGGAATTGAGAGGGACAGAGAGTTAGAAACGTCGATGAGAGAGAAACATCGACCAGCTGCCTCTTGCACCCCCCCACCCCCACTGGGGATGTGCCCGCAACCCAAGTACATGCCCTTGACCGGAATCGAACCCGGGACCTCTCAGTCCGCAGGCCGACGCTCTATCCACTGAGCCAAACCGGTCCTGGCTACAATTTTTTTTTTCTATTGATTTCAGAGAGGAAGGGATGGAAAGGGAGAGACAGAAACATCCATGATGAGCCCTAACCCAGTGGTCGGCAAACTGCGGCTCTCTGGCCCCTGGAGGGCGGCTCTTCCACAAAACCCCACGCCCTGGGCGGGTCTGTGTGGAAGACGTGGCATTAGGAGATGTTTACGTTTGAAACATGTGGCTCTCCAGAGAAATTCCAGTCGTGCTGTTGATATCTGGCTCTGCGGACTGAAGAGTTTGCTGACCAGTGGCCTAGCCGGTGTGGCTCAGTGCATAGAGCGTCGGCCTGCGGACTGAAGGGTCCCGGGTTCGATTCCGGTCAAGGGCATGGACCTTGGTGGCGGGCACATCCCCGGTGGGGGGTGTGCAGGAGGCAGCTGATGGATGCTTCTCTCTCATCGATGTTTCTAGCTCTCTATCCCTCTCCCTTCCTCTCTGGAAAAAATCAATAACATATATTTAAAAAAAGAAAAAAGAAAGAAGAAAGGAAACCTTACAAGTCACACAGGCCTGGGGTTAACGGGTCCTGGGGCTGCATCTTCGGTCCTCCCAGCCCTGCCCCTCCTCCCCCCTCCCCGTCCTTCTCGCTCTCTAGAAACACGAGGGCAGACCACGGGCCACGCCGAGGGTGTGTAATTGTAAGGCTGGTCGAGAGGGAGACAGGAAGGCAGCGTCATGGTGTGGCTGACACCGAAAACCCTCCCCGGGGCCTGCCCTCCGCCCGCCCGCGTGTAGGAGAGACACCGCCGCTGCCTCTGGCGCCTCCCAAACCTCACCCCCCACCCCCATCCCCACCCCGAGACTGTGTCTCCGAGGTCGCTGTGATTGACTGACATATCGGGACCTATTATTAACGCGTTATTAACGGCCGGGCGTACGCTGTGATTGGAAATCTTTACATCAGGAAGGAATGTAGGGCACACACACACTGGGGATGTGCCCGCCACCCAGGCCCGTGCCCTTGCCCGGAATCGAACCCGGGACGCTTGAGTCCACAGGCCGACGCTCTATCCTCGGAGCCGCACCGGGGAGGGCGAGGGTTCCTTTCTTGCCAGCTGGCCCAGCGTCCATGCTCACATCTCCGAAACCCTCAGAGTAAGGACACTCAGGCCCGGCCGTGGGGCTCCGGGGCGGAGCGCCGACCTCGGAACCAGGAGGTCAGGGTTCGAGTCCCCGTCAGGGCACAGGCCCGGGGTTGTGGCGGGCTCCATCCCCAGCCGGGGGCGTGCAGGAGGCGGCCGGTCCATGATGCTGCTCTCTCATCATGGATGCTTCTCTCTCTCTCCCCCCCTCTGCCTTTCTCCCCGAGATCAATTAAAAAAAGAAAAGAAAAGGGGAGAAAAGGCAGGAACGGGAGCTGGCGAGCGCCTTTGATCCAGGACGTACGGAAGGTGGGCTCACCCCCCTCTCACCCCGGGGTGCAGGGGGGGCAGGGTCAGCGACCAGGTCGGAGGGAGGGGCCTGTCCCTGTTAGAGGTCCCTGTGCCTTCCCCGTCGCCTCCAAATTAGCTGCTTTCGTGGCTCCGCTCCTCCGTTCGCCCACGGCCTCCTCTCCCCGCCCAGCCCGAGCGGCCGGGGGGGCCCCCGCCCAGCACGAGGGCTGAATAGCACATTGTGCCTGGGGTCAGGGGTCGGGGTCAGAGGTCGGCATCCGAGGGAAGCCCACTCTGCCCAGTCAAAGACCTTCCTCCCTCCCTCCCTCTCTCTCTCTCTCTCTCTCTCTCTCTCTCTCTCTCTCTCTCTCTCCCTCTCCCTCTCCCTCTCCCTCTCCCTCTCCTCTCTCTCTCTTCCCTCCTTCTCTCTCTCTCTCTCTCTCTCTCTCTCTCAGACTGAGCCCATCTCCCACCCACTCCCAAGCCTCGGACAAAAAGAAGGAGAACAAAAAGGCATCTTAACGCCGAACCCCGGAGTGGCTGCCGGGGTCTGACCGGAGGGAAAGACAATAACGGACATGGCAGGTGTTCGAGGTAAAACAAAAAACACACAAAAACCACAAGAAAGGAAACACGCCCGGCCCAGGCAGGACATGCTGGCCACGAGGGATGAACGGAGGGAAAAACATAACCGACATGACACCCCCACCGGCGTGGCTCCGTGGGCAGAGCCCCGGCCTGCAGACGGAGGGTCCCGGGTTCGATTCCGGCCGAGGGCACAGACAGGCTCCATCCCTGGCCCGGCTCAGGGGCGCGGGCGGAAGGCCACCCATTGATGCGGGTGTCTGTCTGACTGTCTCTCTCTCCCTCCCTCCCTTCCACTCTCTCTGAAATATCATTTTATTGGGGGGGGGATCCTCGGGTGAGAATGAACAAAAATAAATAAGCAAGCGTATTCACACGTAGAAATAAATACGGACACACATTAAAAGCCACAAACGGACGTGGGGGTCCGGCTGGGTGAACGCCGAGCCCTGCCCCCTGCCCTGTCCGCCCCTCCCGTCCCCCAGGCCGGGAGGAGAACCGTCCCTGTGACCCGAAAACAGGTATTGGGGTGGAGTGGGGGTAACCATGCTGAGAACAGCGGGGCCGACTGACTAGGGGGATCCTGGGGGGGGAACCTGGGTTCCAAGGCTGGGCGATCCTGTGGGGGCTTCAGGCCTAATCCTTAGAGAGGTTTATAAATATATTTTATTGATTTTTTACAGAGAGGAAGAGAGAGGGACAGAGAGTCAGAAACATCAATGAGAGAGCATCATGGATCGGCTGCCTCTTGTACAGCCCCCCACTGGGGATTTGCCCACCACCAAGGCACGTGCCCTTGACCGGAATCGAACCCGGGACCCTTTCAGTCCCCAGGCCGACGCTCTATCCACTGAGCCACACCGGCTTCGGCTCCTTAGAGAAGTTTAAAAACAAAAACAAACAAACAAAAAAAAAACAACCAGGAAGACGGCAGTGAAAATAAAATGGAAAGTTCACCCGAATCCAATGCCTCAGGCTACAGACGGCAACACAAACACGTCTCCGGACTAGCCACCCGCCCATCTCCCCATCCATCTATCCGCCCGCCCGCTGTGCTCAAACCCTCCCTCCGGGCTCAGAAGGGGGCTGGCAGCTTCCGGGGTAAAGCTGCTGAAAACCTATTTTTAAGCCTCAGGCAGAGGAGGGACCCGCGGGATCAGACCCCCTGGGGCAGGCCGGTCCGGAGGAGGATTTAGGATAAGCCCGGGCGGCCTGCAGGGCCGGGAATGAGAGCCTCATAGTGTGCGGGGCAGGGGTTCTGTTTGACCCGGCTGCTCTGTCTCAGGAGCTCCGATCAGACCGGACCGGACCGGACCGGACCGGCGCCAGAGAGCCCACAGGCACACGGCACCGGGACCCTCGGCCGTCCGACCCGGGCCGTCCCGTAAGCTGGGCGGGAAGCAGCTGGTTTGGGCGCTGCCGCCCCAGCATCTGGTCCCGCCCCGGGCCGCTCTGCCCGGGGGCCTCTGTGGGACGAGCAGGTCTTATTCACACCCCCCCCCCAGCTCCGGACCCCCTGATGCCTGCACCCCGGGCTTCCTGCCCAAGGACAGACACGGGGGCGGGGGGGGAATGAGCAGGAGAGCAGGGTCCCGAGCGACCGGACCAGAAACATGGGAGCCGGGGCCTCTGGAGCCATAAGCCCCAGACCTGAGGGGCCAGGAAGCCAGCGGCTCCCATCCCGCTCAGCTCACCCTAAGCTGGTCACAGAGAGCCTGGGGGCCATGTCAGCCATCCCCCCCCCCCCATCCCGACACCTCACACCTCTAACGGCCTCCGGCGCCTGCAGGGGGGGGTCTCTTTGATCCCCCTCCGCCCCCCATGGACCCCGAACGTCCTTCTTATGCGGGAGGCTCAGCGCTGCCCCCAGAGGCTCTCCGAGGCCGGCAGCCGGGGTCCTTAGGGTTTACAGCCGGAGGGCCTGACCTCCCTTTAACTACATCCCGCCGCCCGCCCACCGTCCTGAGCATCCGGCCTGCAGGGGAGGGAACCGCCCACCCCGCCCCACAGGCAGAGGCAGGGCAGGTGCCCCGCGCCCGGCCCCGCACCCCTCCCTGGACCGCGGCGGGCAGGCCCCCGCCAGGGCCCACCTGCCCGGCCGCCCGTTTCCGGCGAGGGGCCCGGTGAGTCGGCAAATCGGCAAACCGCGGTGGCCTCGGTGCAAAGCCCGGGCGTCCTGGGCGAGGCAGGGAGGGGTGAGGCGGGGCGGGGAGCAGAGGAAGGGGGCGGGGAGAAACCCATTCAAACAGAACGGTGGCCTCCCTCGGACAGGGCAGCGAGGGAGGGGAGGTGTGAGGGGCAGGGAGAGGGGGTGGGGAGCGGGGGGGGGGCAGGGAGAGCACGGGCGGGGGGAGGGGTACGGCCCAGGGTAACGTGCCTTGGGCACCCCAGTTTGATCTGAAGGGGGTTCCGGCTGCAGAAATGGGGAGGTCTGACTCCCGGCTCCCCCTTCTCCCGGCCGAGGTCCGAAGAAGGGTCCCGGGTTCGATTCCGCTGGGGGGGGGGGGTGGTGGTGGCGCGTGTGGGATGAGGCAGCGAAGGGATGTCTCTCTCTCCGTCCACGTTTCTCTCTCTCTCTCCTTCCTGCCACTCTCTCTAAAAAGTCAGCGCAGACACATGCTGGGGCGCGGATCCACAGAGCAAACACGGAGGGAGCGGCCGTCTGTCCTGCGGGGCGGGGACCCCACAGTCCGGGGCCAGCAGGACTCCGGCTTCCAGGGACTCCCCTCCCGGGCGGGGCCACTTCTCCGGCTCCCACGTGGGGGCCGGGGGAGACCTGGCCCCGCCGAGGGAGCTGGAGCGGCCGGGCGGCCGGCCGGGGGCCAGTCTGGGCTCCCGAGGGGCGAGGTGTCGCAGCCCCCTCCCCAACCTCCCTCACCCCACGTCCCGGGCCACGGGCCAGGCAGACCCGGCCCCTCCTCCTCAGGCCCCAGGGACCCCGATCCCCTCCTACTCCATGGGGAGCCTGGTGCAGAGTCCTCACCTCTCAGGGCTGGCTGCCCACCGTGCCCCCACAGGGCACCCCCACCCCAGGGTCCCCCTCCCCCAGGGACCCCCATCCCCGTCCCAGGCCCGCGCCCTCTCGGAAGGATGGGTGGGGGGCGGTCACAAATCCCATCCACGCCCCTCAGTCCCCCCTTCTCCCCCACCTCCTCCTCCTTGCAGCCCAGGAGGCACCCAGAGCTCCCGGGGTTGGGGGGCCGTGGCTGAGCGGGGTCAGGGGCTGCACCCCCTCCTGGATCTCGGGTCCCCAGCACCCCCCGCCCCCCACGGCCTCCCTGCACCCATCCAAGTTCAATCAAGTTGTGCCATTATCTCAGCTCCGATCCGGGCTCCGGGGGTCCCAGCGAGGCCCGGCCTTCCTGCGCCTCGGTCCGCCCGGACCCCCGCGCACCCCACACCCGCCCCGACCCCCCCCCCCAAATGCCCCGGCCTCGTGCATGCACCGGGGAGGCCGCTGCCCCCCAACCCCCAGCCCAGGCCAGAGGCGACCCCCCTCCCCGCCGGCTGCAGCCGCGGGGGCCGGTTGGGGGGCCCCTATGGGGGGCTGCAAACCGGACCCCAGAACCGGGTCCGGGGGGGGGGGCGCGGGGCTCACCTGCGGGGCAGGCGCAGGGCCCGCCGCGCCCGGGGCGGGGGCGGGTGCAGCATTCTCCCGGCTCCGGCCATTTCGGGGGGCGCCGGGCCCCGAACCGCCGTGCACCCCGAGCCCGCGCTGGACCGACCGAGGGAGCGCCGGCCACGCGGAGGCCGGAGCCCAGCCGGCGGCCCCCGCCCCTCGGCCGGCCCCGCCCCCGTTAAAGGCGCAGCGCCCGTTTCCTCCGCTCCGGCTCCGCCCCGGGCCCACGGCGCGCGGGCCCTTAACGGCCGGGCAGGTAGACAAAGGGACGCCGCAATGGCCACCCTGGGGGCCCCTAGAGCCGGGGTGCAGCGGGGCTGGGGGGCCGTGACCCTGGACAACCAGGGGAGCGGGAGGGGGGTGGTCCGGAGGGAGCCGGGGTGCAGCGGCCCGGGGCTGGGAGCTGGGGGTGCAGCCGGGCAGGGAGCCCCGAGGTCCTCCGGCTGCACCCGGTGCAATGGGGTCCCAGAGCCGGGGTGCAGCGGGCCCTGGGCTGGGAGCTCCCAGATCCTCCGGAGGGGGGGGCCGGAGCGGCGGGGGCAATGGGGTCCCAGAGCCGGGGTGCAGCTGGGCGGGGTCTCCGCCCCCATCCGGGCCACAGCGGTGAACGCCTGGGGTGCCAGCGGGCACAGAGGGGAGGCCCCCTGAACTCCAACCTCCCAGGGCTTCCTCCCAGCCGCCCCCTCGGCCCTGTCCAGGCTGGGGAAATTAGAATAAATTAGAATAAATGCTGGGAGCCAAGTCCTGCCCAGAGGCTGAGGGCCAGGCCGGGGCTCGGGGACCTCCCCACCCGGGGGTGGGGGGGATAGGGGGGGTGGGGGGTGCCACCCGCCTCCTGCGACCTCCGGGTGCGGCCCAGCCTGTCTCCAGCCCCGGGGACTGGACGCTGGGAGCCGGATGTGCGTGGGGGTGGGGGTGCGGGGACCAAGAGGGTCTGTGCCTCCACCCAGGGGGATTCCGGCCGATGGCGGGAAAGGGACCCTCCAGGAGGGGGTTGTACTTTTTCTATTTATTTTTAAAAATATATATCTTATGGATTTTTACAGAGAGGAAGGGAGAGGGATAAAGAATTAGAAACATCGAGGAGAGAGAAACATCCATCCGCTGCCTCCTGCACACCCCCCTCCGGAGATGTGCCCGCCACCAAGGTCCATGCCCTTGACGGGAACCGAACCCAGGACCCTTTGGTCCGCAGGCCGGCGCTCTGCCCACTGAGCCACACAGCAGGAAAGAAAGAAAGGGATGGGTGCCCGGCCAGCATGGCTCAGCGGTGGAGTGTCGGCCTAGGAACCAGGAGGTCAGGGTTCGATTCCCGGTCAGGGCACAGGCCCGGGTGGCAGGCTCCATCCCGAGTGAGGGGCGATCGGTGGTTCTCTCTCCTCGTGGGGGTTTCTGTCCCCGCTCCAGCCCTCTCTGAAATCAGTGGAAATATTTTTAAGGAGTGGGGTCCAGTAGCCGGGTTCCCCATGTTTCAGAGGCGGTGTGCCGATGACACCCCAATTTCTTTGAGCCACAGAAACACGGCGACAACATCACTACAACACTCTCCCCTCACCCCGGACCCGCCCCCCCCCCCCCCCCCCCGTCACTAAGACGCCCTCGAACCTCCCTGGGCAGCGTTCTCCGGGCTGCTCAGTGCCATAGCCCTCACCCCCGCTCCCAGGCCAGCCGGGCTCAGGAGGGAGGTCTGAGGGTCGGGGGCACAGCCCTCACCCCCGCTCCCTGGCCAGCCGGGCTCAGGAGGGAGGTCTGAGGGCCGGTCGGTCGGGGGCACAGCCCTCACCGCCGCTCCCAGGCCAGCCGGGCTCAGGAGGGAGGTCTGAGGGCCGGTCGGTCGGGGGCACAGCCCTCACCGCCGCTCCCAGGCCAGCCGGGCTCAGGAGGGAGGTCTGAGGGCCGGTCGGTCGGGGGCACAGCCCTCACCGCCGCTCCCAGGCCAGCCGGGCTCAGGAGGGAGGTCTGAGGGCCGGTCGGTCGGGGGCACAGCCCTCACCGCCGCTCCCAGGCCAGCCGGGCTCAGGAGGGAGGTCTGAGGGTCGGGGGCACAGCCCTCACCCCCGCTCCCCGGCCAGCCGGGCTCAGGAGGGAGGTCTGAGGGCCGGGGGCACAGCCCTCACCATCGCTCCCTGGCCAGCCGGGCTCAGGAGGGAGGTCTGAGGGTCGGGGGCACAGCCCTCACCCCCGCTCCCCGGCCAGCCGGGCTCAGGAGGGAGGTCTGAGGGCCGGTCGGTCGGGGGCACAGCCCTCACCGCTGCTCCCAGGCCAGCCGGGCTCAGGAGGGAGGTCTGAGGGCCGGTTGGTCAGTGCCACAGCCCTCACCGCCGCTCCCAGGCCAGCCGGGCTCAGGAGGGAGGTCTGAGGGCCGGGGGCACAGCCCTCACCATCGCTCCCCGGCCAGCCGGGCTCAGGAGGGAGGTCTGAGGGCCGGTCGGGGGCACGGCGCGGGGTGGAGGGGAGGAGAGGCAGGACGCGGTGTCCAGAGCGCGGTGTCCAGAGCTCGGCCGAGTCCAGCTGCGTCTTGGGAGCCAGGGCCAGCGGGAGGAAGGGGCCCCTCCAGCTGCCTCCCACTCTGCAAATATTTACACGACCTCCGAGGAGACCTGCCGCCCCCACCGGCAGCGGGGCCGCGGGGGCTCGGAGAGGACACCTCCCGCCCGGACAGAGAGCTACTGTTCCACTGTTCCGGCCGGCGCAGCACCCCGCCCCCAGCCGCGGGGCCTGTGTGGCTCCAGAACACGGGCAGATGGGCGATGGGCACGGGGACAGGAGAGGTAGCTTCTGCCACACGGACCGAGGGACCAGGGCTGGCCTCCCTGGAACGTGTGTGTGTGCCCGTGTGCCTGTGTGTGCGTGCACATGTGTGCACATGTCTGTGTGAGTGTGTGCCTGTGTGTGAGTGTGCACAGGCGTGTACATGTCTGTGTGTGCCCGTGTGCGTGTGCACAGGTGTGCACATGCCTGTGTGTGTGCTTGTGTGTGCCTGTGTGTGAGTGTGCACATGCCTGTGTGAGTATGTGCCTGTGTGTGTGCACAGGTGTGCCTGTGTGTGAGTGCGCACAGGAGTGCCTGCCTATGTGTGAGTGTGCACAGGAGTGCCTGCCTATGTGTGAGTGTGCACAGGAGTGCCTGCCTATGTGTGAGTGTGCACAGGAGTGCCTGCCTGTGTGTGAGTGTGCACAGGTGTGCCTGCCTGTGTGTGAGTGTGCACAGGAGTGCCTGCCTGTGTGTGAGTGTGCACAGGTGTGCCTGGGTGTGAATATGCATGTGTGTGCCTGTGTGTGAGTGCGCACAGGTGTGCCTGCCTGTGTGTGAGTGTGCACAGGTGTGCCTGTGTGTGAGTGTTCACAGGTGCGCCTGCCTGTGTGTGAGTGCACTGGTGTGCCTGTGTGTGAGTGTGTGCCTGTGTCTGTGTGGGTGTGTGCATGAGTCTGTGGGTGTGTGCGTGTGTGCTCATGGGTCTGTGACCTTCGAGCTCAGGTCCCTGGGCTGGAAGCAGTGGTTTAGAGCAGGCGGAGCAGCCACTGCTCCAGGCTCTCCATCCCGGAGCTGGACCTCTGACCTCTGAATCTCTGACCTCTGACCTCTGCACCCAAACCAAAACACAGTCTCTCTGAGCCTCAGGCCCCTCCCAGCAGCCAGCCTGCCCTCCAGGGTCCAGCACCCCCTTCACTCTATAACGAGACCAGAGTCTCCTTTCCGAGCTGTGGGTTCCCCCTGGTCCCAGAGGCCTCTCCTCCCCAGACCTGCCAGGCAGACCCTCTGCAAACGAGTCCGATGTCCTCGCTCCCTCCCCGAAGCCTGCCCGGGGCCTCCCGCTTGCCCCCTCGGGCCTCACCTCTGACCCCTCTCCCCTTCCCCTGGACCTCACTTCTGACCCCTCTCCAGGCCCCCTCGGACCTCACCTCCAACCCCTCTCCCCTTCCCCTGGCTGCAGCCACACCGCCCGCCCTGCGGGGCCCTGAGCACCCGCCCATCCTGACCACAGGGCCTTTGCACGTGCCGCCCACCCCCTGGCCCCATCTCCTAGAGCCCGCCCGCGCCCCGGCCCCTCCCTGCCGCTGCCCCAGCCGCCCCAGCACCGCCGGCTGGGCCGCCCGCGCGACTCCTGTGGCGGCGGCAATAATGACACTCAGCGGAGCCCCAGCGCCCGGGAAGCCCAGCCCTGGGCCTGTCCACAGGGTGGGCCGCCCTGCCCGGCCCTGTCATCGGACCCAGGGGGCCAAGACAGAAGCCAGAGCGCGGGGCCGAGGGAGGCGAGACAGAAAGGGGAGGAGGAGAGGAGGGGTCAGGGGTGAGGATCTGTCCCCGTGTCCCAACCTGGAGACGCCCACAGGGACAGGGGACCAGAGACCGACCCTTCTGCCCGGCCGGTGTGGCTCAGTGGTGAGCGTCCACCTATGAACCTGAGGTCACGGTGTGATTCCCGGTCAGGGCACAGGCCCGGGTGGCGGGCTCCATCCCCAGTGGGGGGGGGCGTGCAGGAGGCAGCTGGTCCATGATGTTCTCTCATCATGGAGGTTTCTATCTCTCTCTCCCTCTCCCTTCCTCTCTGAAATCCATAAAACTATATTAACAAAAGTAAATAAATAAAATAATAGACCAACAGCCCTGACTGGCGTGGCTCCGTGGGTAGAGCGTCGGCCTGCAGACTGAAGGGTCCCGGGTTCGATCCCAGTCAAGGACATGTGCCTTGGTTGCAGGCACATCCCCAGTGGGGGGCGTGCAGGAGGCAGCTGAATCGGTGTCTCATCGATGTTTCTCACTCTCTATCCCCCTCCCTTCCTCTGTAAAAAAATATCAATAAAAAATATATTTAAAAAAAGAAAAAGAGAAAAAGAATAGACCAACCCAGAAAAGCACAAAGAAGCCGGGGCTCTCGGGTCACTCATGGGTAGATTTCCAACAACAACAACAAAAATATATATATAAAAAAATGAAATATTTAAAATAAAATCTAAATAAATAAATAAAACATTTAAAATAAAATACAACCTGGGTTTTCCAGGAGCGCCATCTCCGAAGCACCCAGTTGTATGCACAATAAATCTTCTATTTATTTATTTTGCTAATTCTTACCGAGGACATTTTCCCAGGAATCTTAGCGAGAGCGGAGGAAGGGAGGAGGAGGCTCACGAAGCCAGAGGAGACAGGCAGGTGGGAGGGCCACACCCATCTCCTCCACTTCCCCAGTCTCCGGCCTGATCATCAACCAAATTGTCTGCCATCCGCCCGGGGAGGCCGGCAGGCAGCGCGATTGTAGGTTACTAGGACACGGGGAGGGGGGGGGGGGCGGCTCCCAGGGCACGCAGCTTCCGCCTGCATCCGTTGCCTTGGCGACCAGCATCCCTCCAGCCGGGGGACGGGGGCCCCTCTGGAATACCTGGCTCCCTCCCGCCTTCCGCCAGCCCCGTGGGGTCTGCGGGGGCCCCAGCCACGAGGCGGCCGGTCCCACCCCAAATGGGGGGAGGGGGTGCGAGCTACCGTCCTTCTGTTTTAGGAATGAAGGGGTGTGCTTCCAGAGCTGGGGAGGGGGGTCTCTCTGACTCTACACCCTCCTTCTTTTCCTCCCCACCTTCCCTCTTTTTTAAAAAAATTTTAATATATATTTTTTGTTGATCTGAGAGAGGAAGGGAAAGGGAGAGACAGAAACATCAATAATGAGAATCAGGGACCGGCTGCCTCCTGCACGCCCCCTCCTGGGGATCGAGCTCACACCCCAGGCCTGTGCCCTGACGGGGAATCGAACCCTGGCCGCCTGGTTCAGAGGTCGATGCTCAACCGCGGAGCCACGCCGGCTGGGGGGCTATTTCCCTTTATTTATTGATTGATTGATTGATTGATTTCAGAGAGAGAGAGACAGAAACATCCATCGGCTGCCTCCTGCACGCCCCCTACTGGGGATTGAGCCCGAAACCCAGGCAGGTGCCCTTGAGCAGAATCGAACCTGGGACCGGGCCGACGCGCTATCCACTGAGCCACACCGGCCGGGCCATCCCCCTCCTTTTAGATCTGACGCGATTCAAGGGCAAAACCTGCTTCCTTTCTGAAGCCGACGTTGGGGCCTCCCCAGCGGGGGACCCCCATCCCCCCTGCGCCCCGAACCTCATGGTGCCCGGCCCAGCTGCCCCTGGGGGGTCCCCCCCCGGGAGGGGGGCAGCAGAGGCCCCGGCCGCTCTGCACGGCCCGGAGCTGTCCCTTTAAGGCCGGGCGCCCTGGCTCGGGGAGCACAGAGCCAGCTGGGAGGAGGCGGGGGCCTCTGGTTTATTTTATTTGACATTTTTCAACGTCAGGGCACTTCAGAGCCAGAGAGGAAACGATTCGCAGCTGCTCCAGGGCCCCAGGCGCAGTTCAAGGGGACAGGCCGGGGCGGGAGGGCAGGGGGAGGTGACGGAGGGGTGGGAGGGCGAGGGGGGGAGCCTGGGGCCTCCAGCCACACACGGACACGGAACAGCGGGCCCCGGAGGAGCCACCAGCCCGCTGTCTCTCCCCCCTCACCCCCCGCCCGCCCCTCAGCCTCCAGCCGCTTCCAGAGCCGCCTGCTCGCGCGGCCGGCAGGGAGAGGCAAGAAACATGTACGGCGACGAGCAGCGAGGACCTACCCCCGAGATGACCCAGCAAAGCCCTCGTTTAAAAAAACTCTAAATATATTTTCATCGATTTCAGAGAGGAAGGGAGAGGGAGAGAGAGAGAGAAAACATCAATGATGAGAGAGGAACATCCATCAGCTGCCTCCAGCACACTCCCTACTGGGGATGTGCCCGCCACCAAGGTCCATGCCCTTGACCGAAATCGAACCCGGGACCCTTCAGTCCGCAGGCCAACGCTCTATGCACGGAGCCGCACCGGTTTCGGCTGCTTTTAATTAAAAATATATATATATATATATATATATATATTTCATTGATTTTTCACAGAGAGGAAGGGAGAGGGATAGAGAGTTAGAAACATCGACGAGAGAGAAACACCAACCAGCTGCCTCCTGCACCCTCTCCACTGGGAATATGCCTGCAACCAAGGTCCATGCCCTTGACTGGAATCGAACTCGGGACCCTTCAGTCCGCAGGCCAACGCTCTGTCCACGGAGCCGCACCGGTCAGGGCCTTATTGTCATTTTTTAAATGACTGTCTTTTTGTTCATCCTCACCCGAGGACATTTTCCCCGTTGACTTTTAGGAAACATGGAAGAGAGAGGGAAAGACAGAGGGACACATCGACGTGACAGGGACACACCGATGGGCTGCCTCTCCCGCACGCGCCCCGACCAGGGCCCGGCCGGGGAGGAGCCTGCGACCGAGAAACGTGCCCTTGACCGGAATCGAACCCGGGTCCCTTCTTCCGTCCGCAGGCCGGCGCTCTGTCCGCTGAGCCGAGCTGGCCAGGGCCCCACACCCCTTATCTCCGGATTCCAGACAGAACTATTTTTAGAAAAAGAAATTCCTCTCCTCTTTTCAGGAGGCAAAGGTGTCCAAGCTGTCACCCCGGACACTCCGCAGCCGCAGCCGAGGGTGCCCGGTGTCACCGCGGGGACGGGTCAGGCGGTGATCCTGTGGGTGCCAACTTTTCAGTGGCTCCTGGACAGCTGGCCTGCTTCCAGGGGAGGGAAGCGGGCGAAGGAGACGAGCATGAAACACTGGCTCACTTAGGAAAATGTGAAAACAGCCGACACCGGTGCGGCTCAGTGGATAGAGCGCCGGCCTGCGGACGGAAGGGTCCCGGGTTCGATTCCCGTCAAGGGCAGGGACCTTGGTGGCGGGCACATCCCCAGTGGGGGGCGTGCAGGAGGCAGCTGATGGATGTTTCTAGCTCTCTGTCCCTCTCCCTTCCTCTCTGTGAAAAAAATCAATAAAATATATATTTTTAAAAAATATATGAGAATAGCCCAGCTGCCCCTCCCGCCCCCTCCTGCCCGGCTCCAGCTCGGACGGAGCACAGGGGCGCGGCCGGCTGGCTTCCCCGGGCCCCAGCTGCAGGCCGGCCGGCCGAGCCCAGTGCGTGTGAGGTCTGAGGTCGGCCCGGGATTTTCGGGCCATAAACAACCCCACTGGCGTCAGCTGTTTTGCTCGGAGCAGCCGGCTCCGATGGACGGCCCCGCCCGGTCCCTCCCGGTCCCCCTCCCGGTCCACCCCTGGGCGGGGGGGGGGGGGGGGCGGGGGCCGGGGGCGGCCTGGGACATCTTCTCGAACCCGCGGGGGTTTTCCCGGGAGAAGGGGTCCCGGTCGCTGCCCGTGCGGCCCCTCGGGAGGTCCCGGCACCTCTTTCTCCCCGTCCGCCCGCTCCCTCCCGGCTGTCACCCCGTCTCAGTGGCCCCACAAACCCCACCCCGCCGTCCACTGGGGCTGGAAAAGATTCAGAGGAGCCTGGCCTGCAAGGCTCAGGGGTGGAGCATCCACCTAGGAGCCAGGAGACCATGGTTCGATTCCCGGTCAGGGCACAGGCCCGGGGGGTGGGCTCGGTCCCCAGGGTGGGGCGTGCAGGAGGCAGCCGATCCATGATTTTCTCTCATCACCGATGTTTCTTTCTATGTCTCTCCCCCTCTGCCTTCCTCTCTGAAATCAACAAACATATATTTAAAAAAAGAGAAAGATGGACGGGCAGAGGGTTTGAGATGGGGGCGGGAGGGCACAGACAATCCCCGGAGGAGCAGACAGGGGGGTAGGGGGAGGGGGAAACGGGTAAAACGGGGACGCGGGCTGGGACCCCCTCACTCACCCCACACTTCCCCTCCAGACAGACAGGTGGGGGCTTGTCACCCTCTGTGCACAAACGGGGAAGCAGGTGAGGTCGCCCAAGGTCCATGCAGAAGCGCTGGGATCAACCATCTTTCCAGGGCCCCTCCCACCTGCCAGCCTTTTTTTGAAGGTCAAGGACTAGGGCGGGGACACCATACAATGACAGCCAGGGGGGCCAATGAGAGGGGGCATCAGCCCCACAGAACAAAAATGACAGCCAGGGGGGCCAATGAGAGGAGCCATCAGCTCCAGAGAACACAGAATGACAGCCACCGGGACCAACGAGAGGAGCCATCAGCCCCAGAGAACAAGAATGACAGCCACCGGGACCAATGAGAGGAGCCATCAGCTCCAGAGAACACAGATTGACAGCCACCAGGACCAATGAGACGCTGGCCCTGCCCACCACACCCAAGTCCAGAAGGACCCAGTGCATTCATTTCAGGGGCGACGGAGACCAGCACACGGAGGCCCCCTGTCCCAGCACAGCAGACACGTCCGGGATCCCCCCCCAGGTCCCCCTGAGCCCCCCGAGCCCCGCCCCGCCCCTCCGAGGGCCCGCCCTCACCCGGTGGTGATGTCCTCGTCCTCCGTCAGCGTCTTGCCCATGAGGTCGCTGTCGCTCATGTAGCCGGACTTGAGGTCGGCGTCCTCGGCGTCCAGCCGGGAGATGTGGGTGAGCTTGCTGGGGCTGCGCATGGGCATGGTGTGTGAGTAGTGGGCCCGCTCGCCCTGCAGGTACCAGGCGGGCGGCCCCTCGGCCCGGCAGCCCCCGCCCGCCGAGGGCGCGTCGCCCGCCTGCAGCCGCGGGCTGGCCTGGCCGCAGCGCCAGGACAGCGGCGACGAGCGGTTCGACAGGCTGGACACGCTGCGGGGGTTGGCGTCGTCGCTGTCGTAGCAGGTCATCTCCAGGGAGCTGGGCGGGGGCAGAGGGCAGAGGGCAGAGGGCGCGAGTCACTGGGGGCAGAGCCACTTCCTGTCCCCTACAGCCTGCCCCCCGGGACCCCCCACCTGCCCCAGCCACCTCCTCCGGGCCCTCACCTGCCCCAGCCACCTCCTCCGGGCCCTCACCTGCCCCAGGCCCCTCCTCCCGGAGGCCGTGGGGACCATAGGAACCTGTGCCAACAGCAGGAGTGGCCCTGGTCCGTGGTAGCCAGAGAGCCAGCCGGGCTCTCAGAGCCCTTTCCCATAGAGGGAGACAGAAGCCAGAGACCTGAGACCACTCCCTCTCCCCCCTTCTCCCCCCAGCATCGCCTGCCTGGGTCAGGCTGCTCTGTTCGGCCTGGGGTCAGGCTGCTCTGCTGGGCCTGGGGGCTGCCTGCTCTGCTGGGCCTGGGGTCAGGCTGCTCTGCTGGGCCTGGGGTCAGGCTGCTCTGCTGGGCCTGGGGGCTGGCTGCTCAGAGTACTCGGCCTGGGGGCTGGCTGCTCTGCTCGGCCTGAGGTCAGGCTGCTCAGAGGCCGTGGCCCGGGAGCCTGGCGCCTGGGCCTTCCCCGGGGGGAGGGAGGAGAGGCTCAGGGTGTGACCTCTTGGCACTGGGGGCTCCTGCCTTCCTGGCAGGGGCGGGCCGGCCACCGGGGTCCCGGGTGGGAAGGAGGAGGATCCTGGAGATTTCAGCCCGGCCGGCCGGCGGCGTGGCTCAGGGCCGGAGCCCCTCACGGGAACCGAACCGGGACCCTCCCGTCTGCGGGCCGAGGCCCAGCCCCGCGGTCGGCAAACCCCTGCATCCACGGAGCCCACTGTCCACAGCACCGCGACGGGCGTGTCTCCGGAGAGCCACGTGTTTTCCACGTAAACGTCTCCGGACGCCACGTCTTCCACCCAGACGCACCCGGGCCGTGGCGTTCTGTGGAGGAGCCGCCCTCCGGGGGCCCGAGAGCCGCCGGTGGCTCGCGAGCCGCCGTTTGCCGGCCACGGGCCTAGCCAACCCGGCCAGTGGCCTGCTTCTAGCTCCACTTCTGAGCCGTGGCAATCCCCCCCTGGGCTGGGAGGCTGGCGAGGTGGTGAGCTCCCCGTCGCCGGGGGTATGCAGACGCTGCGCTCTGGCTCTCACTGGGGCCGAGGAAGGCCTTTGCCCGCGCCCCCTCCTTCCCCCGCCCCGCTTCCCCGTCCAGCTGCAGAGGCGGCCGGTCCCCCTCAGCGCCTTCCTGTTTCTCACCCCCACGGTTTCCCAACCCGGCGGCTGGCTGGCTCCCTGCCCCCCGGCGCTGAGGCATGAGCTCATGTGGGCAGCCCCGGAGCCGGGGGGAAGCTCTGAGTCACAGGGGCTGAGGCCAGGATGCCCTGCGGGGGGCGGGGAGGGGGGAGAGACAGCAGGAGGAGGGGGGGTCACTGCAGGAGGGCGAGGCTCCAGCAGCTGGAGGCGGCCAGGCCCCCGGGATGGGTGGGGGGGCGCCCCACACAGCACAGCCTCCGGGGGACACTGTGTGGGGCCCCCCTGAGCTTCAGGCCAAAGAGACAAGAGGGCCTGTGGCTCTGTGGCTGAGCGTTGACCTATGAACCCGGAGGTCCCGGTTCGATTCCCGGTCAGGGCACAGGCCCCCGTGGCGGGCTCGATCCCCAGCGTGGGGCGTGCAGGAGGCAGCCGATGAGCGATTTTTTTCTCTCTCTCTCACCGTGGATGGTCCTCTCTCTCTCCCTCTCCCTTCCTCTCTGACATCAATAAAAACACAGGGAACCGAGCCAAAACCGGTGCGGCTCAGTGGATGGAGCGTCGGCCTGCGGACGGAAGGATCCCGGGTTCGATTCTGGTCCAGGGCATGTACCTTGGTTGCGGGCACATCCCCGGTGGGGGGCGTGCAGGAGGCAGCTGATGGATGCTTCTCTCTCATCGATGTTTCTAACTCTATCCCTCTCTCTTCCTCTCTGTGAAAAAATCAAAAAAAAAAAAAAAAAATAGCGAACCGAACCGAAACTGGTGCGGCTCAGTGGATATAGAGCGTCGGCCTGCAGACTGAAGGGTCCTGAGTTCGATTCCGGTCAGGGGCACGTACCTTGGTTGTGGGCACGTTCCCAGTGAGGGAGCGTGCAGGAGGCAGCTGACGGATGTTTCTCTCTCATCCATGTTTCTCACTCTCTCCCTCTCCCTTCCTCTCTGTAAAAAACTTAAAATAAAGTATATTTTTAAAAAAAAAACACACACAAGGAACCGAACTGCAGAGCGAAAGGCCCCCCTGTGGGGAGGGGGACCCCGCGGCGGGACCCCGCGGCGGCTCACCTGTGGGTCACCTGGGACCCCCGCAGGCTGGACAT
This sequence comes from Pipistrellus hanaki, assembly GCF_964339955.1. NCBI lineage: Eukaryota > Metazoa > Chordata > Mammalia > Chiroptera > Vespertilionidae > Pipistrellus > Pipistrellus hanaki. The sequence goes on from NC_140522.1 coordinate 474,095, forward strand.
GGTCTCCTCCAGGTTCTGCCGAAGGTCCAGCACGTTCTGCACCGTCCTCTTCCGCTGGGACTCCGGGTCTGGGGGGGAGAGGGAGAGAGGGAGCCAGTGAGTGAGGGGGACCCACCGCCCCCCAGCTGGTGCCCCGGTCAGACCTCTGCTAACATGGCCACGGCCACAGCCACAAACGCACTGAGGGCCCCGGAGCACTGAGGGCCTCAGAGGCAGAGCCCGCCCCGGCTCCCGGTGCGGCTCCCGGTGCGGCTCCCGGCCCGGTTCCCGCCCCGGCTCCCGGTCCAGCTCCCGGTCCGGCTCCTGCCCCGGCTCCCGGTCCGGCTCCCGCCCCGGCTCCCGGTCCAGCTCCCGGTCTGGCTCCCGGCCCGGCTCCGCTCCATCCCGCCCAGGGCAGCGCCCAGGCCTGTGAAGTGGGAAGGGTGCTCTGGGAGGCACAGGCCAGCCGGCAGCGAGGATGCTGCCCCTGCAGTAACAGGGACCGGCCAGCAGAGGGCGGCAGCCCCCGCCGCCTCCCAAGGCAGACAGACAGCTGGGCGGGGCAGAAACCCCAGCTGGTCCCCCTCCTGTAGGGGGAGGGGAGGCTGAGGGGGGCTCTGGGGCCAGGTGGGCACCCAGCTGCCCGGGGAGGCCTCTGGTGGCCCCCGGGAGCTGGGGGGCAGCACAGACTGGGTGCTCAGGGCGTGTCCCCCGCCGGCCGCCCCCAGACGGGTGTGAGGAGCCTGGGGCTGCAGGCAGGACCTGGGGGACCAGTGACGGGCTGGGGCCCCGGCTCAGCAGGCCCCTGGAGCTGCGGGGAGCGTGGGGGTGCTGTGCGCTGGATGGGGGCTCCAGGGGGGAGAGATGCTGCCAGGAGGAGGTGGGAGCATCAGGGACTTGGACCAGGTGGCCTGGGGCAGAGCCACGTCGCACAGAGCGAATGAGTGCAGGGCCTGCAGACCTCAAATCCATTTCTTTTTTAAAAAATTTATTTTTTTAATAAATATATATTTTACTGATTTCTTACAGAGAGGAAGGGAGAGGGATAAAGAGCTAGAAACATCGACCAGCTGCCTCCTGCACGCCCCCTACTGGGGATGTGCCCGCCACCCGGGTCCATGCCCTTGACAGGAATCGAACCCGGGACCCTTCAGCCCGCAGGCCGACGCTCTGTCCACTGAGCCACACCGGTTTCGGGCGAAACCAGTTTCTTTTCGAGGTAAAGCAAAACCTGCCAGGGGAGGAGGCAGGCGGCGGGAGCCAGACCCAGGGAAAATAACGGTGCTTTGTAATCTGAGCCACTGCCGGCGCGGGGAGGGGGAGGGGGGGAGATGCTGAGAAGGGTCGCCAGGGGGCGCTGTGGGTCCTTCGCCGCCATGGCCAGAGGTGGGCGGGCGGCTGTGGGCCTGTGCTGGCCACTCTGCTCAGCACCGTCCCCTCCTGGCCTCAGAGTGACCCCTGGGGAGCAGCCCGGTGCCCAGGGGTGGGTGGGGGGAGCTCAGACGCAGGACCAGAGTGTCGGGCCCCGGCTGCGCTGTCTGTCCACTGCCCTGCACACCGGGGGAGGGGGGGGGTGGGGAGGCGGGATCGGGGTTCACATCTGTGCCCCGAGGTCTCACTGCGGCTCCTCTGCCATGTCTGAGCCCTGGCCGGTGTGGCTCAGAGCATAGAGCGTCGGCCTATGGACTGAGGGGTTCTGGGTTCGATTCCCGTCAAGGGCACAGGCCTGGGTTGTGGGCTCGATCCCTAGTGGGGGGCGTGCTGGAGGCAGCAGATCCATGGTTCTCTCTCATCATGGATGTTTCTATCTCTCCATCCCTCCCTCTCCTTTCCTCTCTGAAGTCAATAATATAAATATATATTTAAATGGCTTGTCTGAGCCCAGCCGGCATGGCTTAGTGGTTGAGCATCAACTTAGGAACCAGGAGGTCAGGGTTCGATTCCCGGTCAGGGCACAGGCCCGGGTAACGGGCTCCATCCCCAGTGGGGGGCGTGCAGGAGGCAGCCGATCCATGATTCTCTCCCATTGACGTTTCTCTCTCTATCACTCTCCCTCCCTCGCTCTCTGTAATCAATAAAAAAAACATGTTAAAAAATGAAAATAGAAACAAAGGCGTCCATGCTCTCCGAGGCCGGAAGGGAAGGGGAGAAAGGAAACAGTGTCTGTCCTCACCCGACTCTGAAGGCCAAGCTTTTTCATTTCTTTTTCTTTTTTAAAAAAAATATATTTTATTGATTTCCCACAGAGAGGAAGGGAGAGGGATAGAGAGCTAGTAACATCGATGAGAGAGAAACATCCATCAGCTGCCTCCTGCACACCCCCCACTGGGGATGTGCCCGCCACCAAGGTCCACGCCCTTGACCGGAATCGAACCCGGGACCCTTCAGTCCACAGGCCGACGCTCTATCCACGGAGCCACACCAGCGAGGGCTCTTTTCATTGTTTAAAATATATTTTTATCGATGTCTGAGAGGAAGGGAAAGGGGGGGGAGAGAGAAACATCCATGATGAGAGAGAATCATGGATCGGCTGCCTCCTGCACGCCCCCCACAGGGGATCGAGTGCACTGCAGGCATATGCCCCGACCGGGAATCGAACCCTGACCTCCTGGTTCATGGGTCGACGCTCCACCCCTGAGCCACAGGGGCCTGGCTAACGTCCACGCTTTTTCTAAAATAAATGACAAGCGACACTGGAGACCCCCCCAACCCCCCCCGAGCCAGCCCCGGGGGGCCCCTCTGCCAGGCAGGCGGGACCCGCCCCCCAGGCCCCGAGCAGAGGCGCCCGTCCCTCCGAGGGATGAATGAGACGCAGGATTGCCAGGAGACAGACGGGAGCGGGCTGCCGGCCAGGCCCGGTCCCTCTCTCTCTCTCTCTCTCTCTCTCTCTCTCTCTCTCTCTCTCCTCTCGAGACGGCGGCCTCCAGCTGGCCCCGGCCTCCTGGCCAGCTCGGCTCCTGCTCCGGGAGGCGTCCTCGGGGCCCTACCCCCTTCCTCCCCCCCCCCCCCCCGGGCTCGTCCTGCTCGGGACCCTGTCCAGCCTCCTCGCCGGCCTCGTCCAAGGCAGGAGCCTGGGAACCGGCCGCAGCCAAGCCGAGCCTCAGCCCCCTCCCTCCCCGCCCCCACCCACCCCCTCCTCCCTCCTCAGCTGCACAGGTGTGGGCGGAGGCGCCCTGCCCTCCTCCTGACCCCTGACCCCAATGCCCCCCCCCCCCCGCAGCTGGCCTCCCCCTGGAGGGGCTGTGGGGTCCCCTCTCCTCTTTTAAAAAAAATTATTGGTGTCAGAGAGGAAGGGAGAGGGAGAGAGGGGGAGGGGGAGGGGGAGGGGAAGGGGAGGGGGAAGGAGAGAGAGGGAGAGGGAGAGAGAGAGAGAAACATCCATGATGAGAGAGAATCACGGACCGGCTGCCTCCTGCACGCTCCCCACTGGGGACGGAGCCCACAACCCGGGCCTGTGCCCTGACCGGGAATCGAACCCCGACCTCCTGGTTCGTACGTCGGCGCTCACCACTGAGCCACGCTGGCCGGTGCCTCCCTCAGTGCCTGGGCCCAGCCCTCGTCTGTAAAACAGTTGCCCGTCACGCCAATTCCAGACAGACACGCACACGCTCTGACACGCACACGCTCTGACACACACGCTCTGACACGCACACGCTCTGACGCGCACACGCTCTGACGCGCACACGCTGAGGGTCGCCGCGGGGGACAGAAGCCGCGGGGGGAGGCCGGCGCCCTGAGGGTCCAGCCTCGGGCGGCGGTGCCTCCTCGCAGACGGCCAGGCCTCGCCCGGGGAAGGATCAGGTGTCGGGAACCTGAGCCGGCAGGAAGCGCGCAGAAACACCCAAACACGGTGAGGGACACCTGGGCGGGGATCGCACGCGGCTGCCCACAGAGCGCCCCCCGGGGGCAGCGGGCAGAGCGGCCTCAGCCCGGGGGTGACAGAGGCCCTCCCAGGAAGAGGGATAGAGAGCCAGAAACATCGATGAGAGAGAGTCATCGACCAGCTGCCTCTTGCACACCCCCTACTGGGGATGTGCCCGCAACCAAGGCACATGCCCTTGACCGGAATCGAACCCGGGACCCTTCAGTCCGCAGGCCGACGCTCTATCCACGGAGCAACTCCGCTCCGGGGGGCCGGGGCTCAGCGTGAGAACTACGCTGACGACAAGCCAGGCACAACAGGAGGCTCGAAGCTGTTCCTGCTCGCTGGTCACAGACGCACTCTCAGCCATTCCTCGACGGAGGTGAGCCCCGGACGTGGGAGAGCCAGCAGCAGTGCGTGACGCGGTTACTAACGACCGATCATTCTGGCATCGGACGCTCGCTCGGCTGGAGGGAGCCGGGAAGACTCCTCGGGGCCGGAAGGGGTTTGGGCTGGAGCCCGAGACTGGCTCACCTCCGGGCGGGCGGCTGGGGCCGGGGGCGGGCGGGGGGAGCGGGGGAGACAGCGGGAGGCCCCTGGGACCCGGGCCTTGACTGCCCTGGAGTCTCAGCCATCCCCATTCTTCTTTTCTTTTTTTAATATATATTTAAATATATTTTATTGATTTCTTACAGAGAGGAAGAGAGGACAGAGCCAGAAACATCGATGAGAGAGAATCATCGATCAGCTGCCTCTTGCACACCCCCTACTGGGGATGTGCCCACAACCAAGGTCCAAGCCCTTACCAGAATCGAACCCAGGACCCTTCAGTCCGCAGGCCGACGCTCTATCCACGGAGCCACACCGGTTTTGGCTAAAAATATATTTTACTGATTCTTTACAGAGAGGAAGGGAGAGGGAGAGAGAGTTAGAAACCTCAATGAGAGAGAATCATCGATCAGCTGCCTCCTGCACGCCCCCTACTGGGGATGTGCCGGCAACCAAGATCCAAGCCCTTACCGGAATCGAACCCGGGACCTTTCAGTCCGCAGGCAGACACTCTATCCACTGAGCCAAGCAGGAAGGGCCCTGTCCGAGGGGGGCTCAGAGACGTGGGGACCAGCCGCCAGGGACGGCCGTTGGCTGCTCTCACAGTTGTGTCAAGAGCAGAGGAGGCCCTGAGGGATGCTGTCAGACGGTCACCATGGAAACGGGAGCTCTGTTTTGATGCCACCAGGTGCCCCGGGGTGGGGGTTGGGGAGGGGAGGCCGGGACAAGCCCCCCCCTCATCCCTCCCCTCTCCAAGGACCCGAACAGGAAACAGACAGGATCCGGGGCCACGTGACCCAGCCACAGATGGTCCCACCACCCTGTCTCTGCTGAAAACCCTCCCCCAAAACACGTTTTGGTTTGAGGCAGGTTTCCATAGCAACCGGGGTCCCTATCAGCCCGAGGGTTACCATGGCGACTGAACAGCGAAGGAGGGTCCCCGCACCCTGTCTGTCAAGCACGGCTCGCAGGAAACCGCGAGAAGGACGGAGGACTGAGGACGGAGGACAGAGGCCTGTCCCCAGCCCTGCCAGGGCCTCTCCTAAGAACCTGCCTCTAGCTGAAACCGGCGTGGCTCACTGGTTAGAGCGTCCGCCTGCAGACTGAAGGGTCCCGGGTTCGATTCCGGACAAGGACATGGACCTGGGCTGCGGGCACATCCCCAGTGGGGGGTGTGCAGGAGGCAGCTGATCGATGATTCTCTCTCATCGATGTTTCTAACTCTCTCTCCCTCTCTGTAAAAAAATCAATAAAAAAAATATTTGAGAAAAAAAAAAAAAAAAGAACCCGCTCCCACCTCCATCAGGGTCAACAAGTCACCCCGGACAGCCTCTCCGCGTTCACACACTCAGTTCACGGCCTCCGGGCCACTCCGGGTCAGCAGTCCTGTCCAGGCCCCAGCAGGGGGCTTGCACCCGTGCCTTACGGTGGGCCCTCGGCCGCCCCACTGTCTGAGGTCGTTCCCCCCGCCCCCCGTTTGTCCCCGGTGAACGGGCTTGCCCCCTGGGCCCTGTCCTCCCCGGGAGGCTGGAGGCCGAGGGCACGCACCGCCTGCTCCTGGCTTAGAATTTCTGCTTTGGGCTCCGCGGAAAAAGGGGGGTGGGGGGCGTGGCTGATGGAGGGCTGGGCGTGGCCTAGAGAGCGATGGGCGTGGCCAGCGGATGGTTAGACAGGAACTGGGTGGTGGGTGTGGCCTGTAGCATGGGCGTGGCCAGTGGCCAGCTAGACAGGAAGTATGAATGATGGCGTGGCCTGTGGGTAGGCGTGGCCTATGGCAAGCTGGGCGTGGCCTGTATAGGGGTGGGCGTGGCCAGTGGATTAGACAGGAACTATGAATGACGGGTGTGGCCTGTTGGTGGGTGTGGCCTATGGCGAGCTAGGCGTGGCCTATATAGGGGTGGGCGTGGCCAGTGGATGATTAGACAGGAACTATGAATGATGGGGTGTGGCCAATGGTGAGCTGGGCGTGGCTGATGACTGGATGGGCGTGACCAGTGGGCAGCTAGACAGAGACTATGCATGATGGGCGTGGCCTGTGGGTGGGGCGTGGCCTATGGCGAATTGGCGTGACTGGTGGGGGTGGGCGTGGCCTGAAGAAGGTGGGCATGGCCAATGGTGAGCTGGGCGTGGCCTGAAGAGGGTGGGCGTGGCCGCTGATGATGGTCTCCACACCCCAGCTGTGAAGGAGGCCTGGCTGGGAGGTGGAATCACAGTTTGGGGGGGATGGGGGGCCCCCGGGGATCCAGCCTGCAAATTAGGGGCGCATATATTTCAACTCCACAGCCCGCCTGGCCCCCGCGGCTACTCCGCTGGGAGGAGGCAGAGCCGCCATCTGGGCGCGGGGCCCCCCACGGCCGCTGCTCCCGAGCGCCCCCTCCTGTGCCCCCTCCTGTGCCCCCTCCTGTGCCCACGGCCCACGCAGCCGGGCCGGCTGAGCAGGGCGCACCCCGCACCCCGATCGGGGGCAGAATAAACCTCCCGCTTCTGTCACATCCCCGCCCGGCGCAGCAGCTCATTAACACACAGTGAAAGTGTCGGTGGAACCTCGCTTTTTTTTAGCCGCAGAAGCGCTAAGTCTAAAATGAGCAGCAGCGCTTTTTTATTTTTTAAAAAAGACCGGAGTCAGGCTCTTCTCTCCACGCTCGCCCCTCGGCCCAGGGGAGGGTCTGCCTCACCTCAGACCCCCTCCAGCCTCGACCCCGATACTGAGGGGACCCCGATACGGCGGGGACCCCCGATACAGCGGGCACCCCAATACTGAGGGGACCCCAATACTGCGGGCACGCCGATACCGCGGGCACCCCGATACTGTGGGTGCCCAAGGTCAGGGTCAAGGTCAAGGGCACGTCCTCGGGGCTGAGCCTCGGCTGGATCCCTCGGCGTCCCCTGACCTTGCCCGGGTGCCCTCCCTCCCGCCTTGGCTCCTGATGTTGGCGCCAAACAGAGGAGCCCTGACCAGCCAGCCTCACGCCGGCGGAGGCCCCTGCTGGCCTCCCGGGTCCCCAAACCCCCAAACCCGCAGGCCCAGGCCCCCTCAGGGCGTCGGGGCGCCGGGTCTGAGACAGGTGGGACCCCCCTTCCCCCCTCACCCAGGAGGGTGGCCCTCCAGCAGCCATGACCCCCGCCCGGGGGCCGGGCATGGACAGCGGCCTCCGTGGCCCTAAGAACCCGCTCGCTCTCCTGTCACACCCCGGCCCTCCGCCTCCATCGCCGCTCCGGCCCCTCCTCCTCCGTGGAAATACGGACCGGGCTCCCGCCCCATCCCCCACCCCATCTGCCTTCCCCCCGACTGCGTTTCCCACACACCGAGCTGCTGTGGAGATAAAATTCGATCTTTTCTTTCCTTTTTTTTTTTTTTAAGGAGCAGGGGAGCTGAGCGAGGAGGGTGTGGGGACACATCCCCTTCCAGTTCTGTCTGGCTCGGGCCTCCGACGAGTGTCAGTTTGCAGCCCCTGAGCAGACAAGAAGCAAGAGGGCGGTGCGAGAAAGGGGGGGGGGGCGGGCCGGTCTCCCCGGCACAGACGCAGGGGCGGGGCGGGGGGGGGCTGTTGGGGAGCGGGGGGAACACCCCCCCTGCTCCCTCCGGTGCCGTCCCCCGGGCCTCAGACCCCGTCCAGAGGCTGGGGGTCACGGCCCCACACCGAGCTCCTTCACGCCCTTACACGGGCTGAGGGATGCGACAGGGACCCCGGCCACAGGGTCTCAAGGGATCAGGAGCCAGAAAGTACGAAACTGGCGTCCCAGCCCGCCCAGCGTGGCTCAGGGCTGAGCGTCGACCTAGGAACCAGGAGGTCACGGTTCGATTCCCGGTCAGGGCACAGGCCCGGGTGGCGGGCTGGATCCCCAGGAGGGGGCGTGCAGGAGGCAGCCGGTCCATGGTTCTCTCTCATCATGGATGTCTCTCTCTCTCTCTCTCTCTCTCTCTCTCTCTCTCTCCCTTCCTCCCTGACATCAATACAAATATATTTAAAACAACAACATCCACAACGCACACCCCCACAGGGGAAGGGGACAGAGCAGAAGAAAACCAAATCCACAGCCTGGTTTAAATAATTAAGCAAACAGAAGCCAGCTTGATCAGCGTACCCGGGCCATCCAGGGTTAAAAGACCATCTCCCGCCCTCACCGGTGTGGCTCCGTGGATAGAGCAGTCGGCCTGCGGACGGAAGGGTCCCGGGTTCGATCCCGGTCAAGGGCACGGACCTTGGTTGCGGGCACATCCCCAGGTGGGGGGTTGTGCAGGAGGCAGCGGGTCGATGTTTCTCTCTCATGTGCCTCACTCTCTCTCTCCCTCCCTCCCTCCCTCCCTGTAAAAAAAGTCAATAAAGTAATTTTTTAAAAATAAATAAGGGTGAGAAGACAGGAATTCGGAGAGGCCAGCCAGGGTCTGGGAGGCAGGCGCTGACCTGGGTCCGCCCGGCCCCTTCCCCGGGGCACGGGGCCCCGTCTCCCATGTCCTTCCTGCCGGGCCCCCCAGGAGAGGCGGGGGGGAGAGAAGACGCCGGAGCCGCTGCCAGCAGCTGGGCTGAGAAGCCGGGGCGGCTGAGCGATGGGGACGCAGATACGGTGTCGGCAGGAAACCCAACCGCGGGGCCGAGTGTGGGAAGTGGCGGGACTCCAGGCCTGGCCGGTCTTCCGTGGCGAATCCCTTCCCTCCTCCCCCAGGCGAAGGCACGGCCAGCAGCCGCCCCGCCCCGGCCCGGCCTCAGCTTCTGGGAAAGAGCACCGCCCGCCTGCACCTGTTCCCCTCGGGACGAGGGGGGGCCGGCTCTTGGCCTCCCTCTTCCCCAGATGTTCCCTCACCCCCCGGAGCCAGGGGGGGGGGCGCTCTCTCCCTCAGCCTGGGAGGGCTCCCAAGGCCCCAGCGGGGCTGCTGGAGACGGAAGGGCCCGGAACAGGGGCCGTGGGGTGGACGGAGGACAGACAGGCCCAGGGCCAGCTCTGGGTCAGGCCCGAGTCTCCAGGCCTGCCCAGAAGTGAGGACATGACAATCCTGCACCCAGAATCCTACGCCCACAGCCCAGCACCCACAGTCCTGCACCCACAACCCAGCACCCACAGCCCAGCACCCACAACCCAGCACCCACAGCCCAGCACCCACAACCCTGCACCCACAGCCCAGCACCCACAGTCCAGCACCCACAGTCCAGCACCCACAGTCCTGCACCCACAATCCCACACCCACAGCCAAGCACCCAGCCCAGCACCCACAGCCCTGCACCCACAGCCCAGCACCCATACAACCCTGCACCCACAGCCCAGCACCCACAGCCCAGCACCCACACAACCCTGCACCCACAACCCAGCACCAACAATCCCATACCCACAGTCCAGCACCCACAGCCCTGCACCCACAGCCCAGCACCCACAGCCCAGCACCCACAGCCCAGCACCCACAACCCTGCACCCATACAACCCTGCACCCACAGCCCAGCACCCACAGCCCAGCACCCACAATCCTGCACCCACAGCCCCAGCACCCACAGGGTTAACACGGATGGGACAAGTTCCCCCCACCCCCCCATCCCTCTCACCCCACCCCTCCACAGCCTGCAGGCTGTGAGACAGTGACCGTGAATAACACCTCCTGTGAGGACCGGAGGGGTCAGCAGACCGCAGACCGGGCTCAGAGGGCGGGGAGAGCTGTCAGTCATCACTGTGCTGGTCCCAGGGCCACTCGGGCCTCGGCAGGAGATGTCTGATCCACCCACCGAGGCCGCGGCCTGGACCCTGGTCCGGGGTGCTGGGGGCTTTCTTCTAGGGGCCCAAACCCTGCAGCTGGGCCCCTCCCCCGTGGCCCCAAGCCCCGGAGGCCTGGCCCTGGGGCCCCCGGGGCCCCCGAGGTCCCGAAGGGCGGCCGTGGGAGCAGGGACGCAGCCCGCTGAGCTCAGCCCCTCAGCCTGCCCCGCCCGGGGGCCGGGGGGCAGCTGCCTCTCCCCACGGACACTCCTGGGGCTCGGACATCCCCCCACCTCCAGGCCAGACCCCACCGACGGGCACCACCCACCGGACACCCTCCGGGATCAGCCGGGGGTCCCCGGAAGGACAGAGGCGCTCCCCGCCGCACACCGGGCCCGCCCCGCCCGGCCCGGCCCCGTCCGGCCCGTGGCCCCACGCGCCCCCTCATCACAGGAGCCGCGCCCTGGGCGCCAGGGGCTCAGCCGGGGTCCCGGGAAGGACAGAGGGCGCTCCCGGCCGCACACCAGGCCCGCCCTGCCCGGCCCAGTCCGGCCCGTGGCCCCACACGCCCCCTCATCACAGGAGCCACGCCCGGAGGCGCCCGGGGCTAGCGCGGCCGCCCGGACTTCAGACGGAGAAGCCGCCCGCTCGCGGCCACGCGGGGTATCATTGCGACTAAAATAGCTCGGGGACGGCTCGGCCGGGCCGCCCGCCGGGGCTGAGGTTTGGCTGGAGCTGGGCCGGGTGAGAACCAGGCGTCCAGAATGCATCTACGAGGACCCGCGGCGGCGAGGGCCTGGGACCCCCGGAGCCGGTGCTCTGGGGCGGCCCCTGGACCCACAGGGGGCTCCACTGAGAGCTCCCCCCACCCCCGCCTGGGGGTGCCCACGGGGACCCCCTCTCCGCCTTGTCCGGCCAGAGGCAGAGATAAAAGACGAAAAGCTTGCCGAAAACAGTGGGGCTCAGTGGGTAGAGCACCGGCCTGCGGACTGAAGGGTCCTTCCGGGTTCGATTCTGATCAAGGGCATGGACCTTGGTGGTGGGCACATCCCCAGGTGGGCGTGTGCAGGAGGCAGCTGGTCGATGTTTCTCTCTCAGTGATGTTTCTCGCTCTCTGTCCCTCTCCCTTCCTCTCTGTAAAGAAATCAATAAAGTATATTATTAAAAAAAAAAAGAAAAAGATGAGCCGAAACCGGTTTGGCTCAATGGATAGAGCGTTGGCGTGGGGACTAAAAGGTCCCAGGTTCGATTCCGGTCCAGGGCATGTACCTTGGTTGCGGGCATATCCCCAGTGGGGGGCGTGCAAGAGGCAGCTGATTGATGACTCTCTCATCGATGTTTCTAACTCTCTATCCCTCTCTTCCTCTCTGTACAAAATCAATAAAATATATTAAAAAAAAAAAAAAAAAAAAAGATGAAAAGCCCCCGAGCCCGCCACCCGCAGGTTCCCGCCGCCGGTTCCCGCCGGGCACCAGTGCCCGCTCTCGGCTCACCGCGGAGCCCGTGCTGGCACCCCTGCCAGCGCTCTGATCCTCCCCCGGCTTCCCGCCTGGACAGACACGGTTCCCGGGGCCTCGCCCGCGGGCACCCGCCCTCCGCAGGGGCGGACAGGCGGGAGGGGTGGGGAGCCCCGGGCCCGGAGCCAGCGAGGTGCTGGCAGGTGTGGGAGGCGGTGGTGGTGGCTCTGCGGGCCCAGCAGGGTCCCCCGGCTCCCGGGCCCCGGCTCGGCCGGCTCAGGGACATCAAACGCACCCGGTGATGCACACAGGCTGCGGGGAGGCCGCCAGCACCAACGAGAACCACGTGTGAGGGTTTCCGGGCGGCGGGCAGGGAGCCGGCGGCAGGGCCTGGGGTGCCCGGCGGTGCCAGGAGGCAGACCCAACGCCGAGGGGCCGAGGGGCCGAGGGGCCGAGGGGCCGAGGGGCCGAGGGGCCGAGGGGAGAGGGTCCCGGTGCAGGGAGGGGGGGGGGGCGAAGGGAGGGCTGGACAACGCCAGGCCCAGGAATCAGGGAACAGGTCCGCATCCCCCTCCCGTCATCTTTAATTATATTTAAACTTATTTTTATTTTTATTGATTTTTTTTTCACAGAGAGGAAGGGAGAGGGATAGAGAGTTAGAAACATCGATGAGAGAGAAACATCGACCAGCTGCCTCCTGCACACCCCCCACCGGGGATGTGCCCGCCACCAAGGTCCATGCCCTTGACCGGAATCGAACCTGGGACCCTTCCGTCCGCAGGCCGACGCTCTATCCACGGAGCCAAAGCAGTTTAGCTCCACGGGCTTTCTAACAACGCATGCTTTCCAGGCAGACGAGGGAGGGAGTGAGGGCCCCGGAATGGGGAGTGTGCAAACACACGCCCACCCGCCCCTGGTGCTGCCGCCGCCCAGAGATTCCCTCCTTCTCCGGGGGCAGCTCAGCCCGCTGGGGAAGGCTGAGGGGGCGGAGAGTTCTGTACAGAAGACGAATTTCCTCTGAGCGGGGCGGGAGGCAGGGGTGCCGAGCTGCAGGCATGCACCCTGGCGGGGGCTCCCTCAGCCTGGACACCGGGCCCGGCTCCCGCTGAGCCCCACAGAACCGCCTGCACCTGGAGACTCCGGGTCAGGACAGGGGCCCCGAAGGGCGGGACTGGAGCCCTTGCCGGTGCGGCTCAGTGGATAGAACGTCGGCCTAAGGACGGAAGGGTCCCGGGTTCCATTCCGGTCAAGGGCATGGACCTTGGTGGCAGGCACATCCCCAGTGGGGGGGGTGGGGGGTGTGCAGGAGGCAGCTGATGGATGTTTCTCTCTCATGGATGTTTCTAGCTCTCTATCCCTCTCCCTTCCTCTCTATAAAAAAATCAATAAGATATATTAGAAAAGAAAAAAAGGAGGGTGGGACAGGAGGGCAGCAGGAGAGGGGGTGTCTGGGGCCGGCAGCCCAGCGTGGGGGGGCAGGGCAGGTGTGGTCACAGGGATGGATATTGGGGGGGGGAGGGTGGAACAAGGGGGCCAGGTCAGGAAACAGCCCAGGGTTTCAGGGAGCGGGTCCCGTCCCCCATCCAGTCCGTGTCTCGGGGTTTGCAGGGAGCAGGGATGCTCGGGGCCCTCGAGGGCCGTCTGCCAGTCTCCCGGAGCCCAGGACCCGCCCTGACACCTGCTCGGCAGCCTCCGCCCCTCGGGGCGGCAGAGCGGCTGCCTGGGGACCGGAGAGCCGGCTCCGAGGGGCGGGAGGCCACGCCCGCAGGTGGGGAGGCGCTGGACCTGGGCGGGCCCCTGCGAAGAGGAAAGCTGTCTTATTTCATTTTATATTTTATTTTATTTATTTTTAAATATTTTCCTTTGTAGTTCTTTTTTTAAAATATATTTTATTGATTTTTTACAGAGAGGAAGGAAGAAAGCTAGAGAGCTAGAAACGTCGACGAGAGAGAAACATCGACCAGCTGCCTCTTGCACACCCCCTACCGGGGATGTGCCCGCAACCAAGGCCCATGCCCTTGACCGGAATCGAACCTGGGACCTTTCAGTCCGCAGACCGACGCTCTACCACTGAGCCAAACCGGCTTCGGCTCATTTTATATTTTATTGATATTTTTACAGAGAGGAAGGGAGAGGGATAGAGAGATTGAAACATCGATGGGAGAGAAACATCCATCAGCTGCCTCCTGCACACCCCCCACCGGGGATGTGCCCGCCGCCAAGGTCCATGCCCCTGACCGGAATCGAACCTGGGACCCCTCCAGGCCACTGGCCGACGCTCTATCCACCGAGTCACAGTGGTTAAGGCTGTCTTTTTTTAATTTTTAATACATTTAAAAATTTATTTCTGAAAGGAAGGGAGAGGGAGAGACGGAGAGACACATTGGTGGTGAGAGAGAATCTCACAGACCAGCTGCCTCCTGCACGCCCCACACCGGGGATGGAGCCCGCACCCCGGGCCTGTGCCCTGACCGGGGATCGAACCCTGACCTCCTGGCTGGGGTCCAAAGGCACCCGCTTCCTGGAAGTGGCCGCCCCCGTCCCGGGCCATCACCCCTCGGTCTCCCGGTCTCTGGGGCTCTCTCTCGGGGGGGCGGGGGAGACCCAGTTTTCTGGCAGCTTGCTCGGCGAGGGAGGGGGCAGGGGGCCGCCCGCCGCCACCATCTGGGCCCCAGCTGACTTCTGAGAGGGGACGCAGGTTTCCGCTCTCTCACTCCAGAAGCTCTCACGTGGGGCTGCCTCACCCCAGCCCCCTCTCCCTCAGAAGCGGGGTCCGGAGCTTCGGGGGGTCAGGGAGGGCACCGGGAGGGAGTGTACCCTGACCCTGAGCCTGGCTGTGGGGCACAGACGCCCTGTGTCCTTCCTCAGCCTCCGTCCCATCGCAAGGCGTCGAGGCCGCCATTCCCGCCCCCACCGGCCACTCCGCCCCCCACGGAGCACCACTCCCTCCCCAGCTCCCCACGGGGGGCCGTCCTGACAATTGAGGTCCCTCACACTGCCCTGGCCTCTCAGAGTCAGACCGCTCTCCCTGCCCTTCATCCATCCGCCCACCTCCATCCCCCCCCCCCCCCACCAGGGGCCGGAAGCTGGCCAGAGAGCTAACCTCGGTGGGGTCGTCAGGACAGGGCTGGTGGCCTTGGGGGGGGAAGGGGCAGGGGGTCCTCTTTTTTTCTTTAAAAAAATTTTTTATTGGCCTTAGCCGGTGTGGCTCAGAGGGCAGAGCGTCGGCCTTCGGACTCAAGGGTCCCGGGTTCGATTCCCGTCAAGGGCACATGCCCAGGTTGTGGGCTCGGTCCCCAGCAGGGGGGTGGTGCGGGAGGCAGCCAATCAGTAATTCCCTCTCATCATGGATGTTTCTTGCTCTCTCTTCCTCTCTGAAGTCAATAAAAATATATTTAAAAATATTTTTATTATTGATTTCAGTGAGGAAGGGAGAGAGAGAGAGAGAGAGAGAGAGAGAGAGAGAGAGAAACATCCACGAGGAGAGAGAATCATGGACCGGCTGCCCCCTGCACGCCCCACCCTGGGGATGGAGCCCGCCACCGGGGCCTGTGCCCCAAACTGAACCCTGACCTCCTGGCTCATTGGTCCAGGCTCCACCCCAGAGCCACGCGGGCGGAGCAGGTGTCACTGCTTCTGGAGAAGCAGCACCCAGGTCCTGGGGCGGCCGGGCCCCCAGGGACCTCCGGGGCTGGGGGCGGCCGGAGGCCCTCAGGCATCCCCCAGGGGGAGGCCTGACCTTGAACACGGGAGCCGTGCCCTCTGCTCAAGTGTCTCAGATGCTCCATCCTCCCCGCCCCCCACCACACACACCCCACCAGGCAGCAGGCACCTCGGCTCCCCTGCCCACCCTGACCCCCCACCCCACCCTCGGGCCCACCCGGTGCCTCCTCCCCGACTCAATGAGCACCTCCCCCAGCCCCGCCCCTCTCCGTCATGCAGTCTCTCCTTCGCCCTCGAATCATTCCTCTTTCTCCCTATGGTCCGTCCCCCCCCCAGGCAGCCCTGGGCACGGGATGGCACACTCCGGAGGTCACCGGGTCCGTGTCTGCACCCCCACCCCCTTCCTCTCCCCCTCCGGAGGGGCAGAGCCCACAGGCCGCCTCTCCCAGAGGCTCAGAACCCTCACCCTGGTCTGGGGGTGATGGGGAGACTGCGCCGGTCGGGGGGGGGAGATACATCAGCCTCCAGGGGTACACCAGCCTCCAGCGTCGCCTTCTCCGGGGCGCCCCCCGCCCCCCATGTCCAAACCCGCCCCGCCTGTCACCCCGGACGCCGCCCGCGCCGGCCCCGCCCCCTGAACACACGTCCCCGCGCGGACACGCCCCTTCCCGGCCCCCGCGGGGGCGGGCACCGACCTGGTCCCCCCGGGAGGCTGGTCCCGGCGCCCCGGACCCCCATCCCGGCCACCGTAACGGGTCCTCCGGGCAAAGCGGCCACCGGGGCGCCGGGC
>NC_140522.1:490173-518793 GCF_964339955.1 Pipistrellus hanaki
GACCCTCCGGACACACCCTGAGCCGTGTCTCCAGGCTCCCGGCAGACTCGAGGCGGCAGGCACGGGCTTTCTGCCCTCATGTGGACCGCGCACCCCACACGCGCACCCCACACTGTGACAGTTCTCTCTTAAGAACCCCCGTTTCCTGCCCGAGGTCAGGGTTCAATTCCCGGTCAGGGCACAGGCCCGGCTGCAGGCTCCATCCCCAGTGGGGGGCGTGCAGGAGGCAGCTGATGGATGTCTCTCTCTCATCGATGTTTCTAACTCTACCTCTCTCCCTCCCTCTGTGTGAAAAATTAATAAAAATATATTAAAAAATAAATAAAAATTAATCAATTAATTAATGAAAAATCCCGTTTCTTGGTTGAAGCCTCCCATGGCCGCACCCTCCCAGGTCCCCAAAGGCTCGCTGCTGCCCCTGCTGGTGGCCGACGGAGCTGCGCCCACAACCCCCAGGGACCTGGGGAGCTGCTGGCTTGGGTCTGGGCCGGGGAAGAGGGAGGTTTTGAAAGCGGGAAGCGGGGGCCCTGGGCTAAGGGGAGGCCACAGGCAGTGGCTCAGGCTGCTCCTCCCCTTTCCCCCCCCCCAATCCCCTGCACCCCCTGCTCCCCGATTCCAAAAGAACAGGCTGCACCAGGTTCCACACCTGCACCCGCCCGGCCCCATAGGAGGCAGCACAGGGCTGGGCTGGAGGTGAGGGGTGAGGGGTGAGGGCTGAGGGGTGAGGGGTGAGGGGTGAGGGCTGGGGGTGAGGGGTGAGGGGTGAGGGGTGAGGGGTGAGGGGTGAAGGGTGAGGGTGAGGGGTGAGGGGTGAGGGGTGAGGGGTGAAGGGTGAGGGGTGAGGGGGGCTCACCTTGAACTTGAAGTCGTCGTGGCTGCTGGAGCCTTTCATGGTGAAGGACTGGGAGAAGCTGAGGGAGGAGCAGGGGGAGCTCAGGACCCGAGAGCCTGGGGGCCCCGGGGACCCCGTCCGGTCCCCCCCAGGCCTGCGGGGACCTGCCCCCCCGCCCCCCGGGCCTCACCTGCCCTCAGAGAACTCGGAGACCTCCTCGTCGGTGCTGGCGTAGCCGTTCTCTGGGGGGGGGGGGGGCGGAGAGGGGGGTCCGATGGGACTGGGGGAGCCAGGGTCCCCCCGGAGCCCCAAGGCCGGGCCGACCCCCGTCCTCCCTCCTCCCTCCCCCCCTGCCCCCCGTCCTCCCTCCCCCTGCCCCCCACACCCCTCCTCCCTCCCCCGCCCCGCACACCCTGCTGCACGTTGTGGAGGAGGGCCTGCAGCTCGGGGTGCGCCTCCGCCTTCTCCCGCAGGGCGTCCAGCAGCAGGTGGTTCTGGGCGGGGCCGGCCAGGTCCGTCTGCCGCAGCCGCCCCTCCAGCAGCCGGATCTGCGCCTCCTTCTGGGCCACCTGCAGCCCCTGGGGACGGGGAGCCGCCGGGTGACCCCCCAGCAGGGCCAGGGGCACCCCCATCCCTGCCCTCACACCACCGGGGAGACCCCCATCCCTGCCCTCACGCCTCCAGGGGGACCCCCGGAGGGACCCCCGGAACTCCCAGACGGCAGCTGTGCCCGCTTAGACCTGGGGTGCGCCCCTGAGCCCCCCTGACTGTCCCCACACAGGACCTCGGGGTGTGGCTGTCAGTAATGGGGTCTTTGGGGGGCTCCATCCCCCGGGGGGGGGGCGTGCAGGAGGCAGCCGATCCATGATTCTCTCTCAGCGTGGGTGATTCTCTCTCTCTCCCTTCCTCTCTGACATCAATAAAAATATATTAAAAAAAAAAAAGAGGAGGGGACGGGTGAGGAGTTGGGGGGGGGCCGCTCCCCCGTCCAGAGCTGGACTGCACCCCCCCTCGGGCGCCTGTCCCCGAAGGCCGCCGCCCGGGGCGAGGGAGCACGTCCTGTGTCCAACGGACACGCCCGGGGCCCCGCTGTCCCGGCCGGGACCCCGCTGTCCGTCCGCGCTGCCCCCGCACACGATCACACACTCGCCCCGCCTCCAGCGGACCCCAGCCCGGCCCCGCTCCGGGCCGGCCAGGGCACAGAGTCCCTTCCACAGAGGCCGGCTGCGAGCCAGGTGTCCCCGGTTAAAGACCCCGAACAAGCTGCAGCCTCGGGGCGTCTGTGTCGACGTTCCCCAGGCAGGGCCCGGCCGGGGCCTGGGAGTGCCGGGGCGCCCAGCAGCCGGGCCGGAGGGGGTGGGGTCCGGTCCAGCGGCCGGACCGGAGGGAGTGGGAGTGCCGTCCAGCGGCCGGGCCGGAGGGGGTGGGGTCCGGTCCAGCAGCCGCGGCCGCCCACCTTGTCGATGGACGCCTTGAGGAAGTTGTCCAGCAGGAGGCGGGCCTCAGCCAGCGAGCAGGAGCTGATGACCACGGACGTGTCCGTCGAGTCCAGCTCCTCCTGGGGCCAGAGAAAGAGGCCGGGTCAGCAGGGCTGCACCCCACCTGGCACCCGCTCCCTGCACCCCACTCCCTGCACCCCCCTGTACCCTACCCTGCACCCCCTACACCCCACTCCCTGCACCCCCCTGTACCCTACCCTGCATCCCCTACACCCCACTCCCTGCACACCTCCACACCCCATTCCCTGCACCCCTCCTGCACCCCGCTCCCTGCACCCCCTCCGCCCTGTGCGGCCGCACCTTGGTCTCCTCCAGCTGCACGATGGTGGCCTGGCAGTCGGAGATGCTGTCGTTGATGTAGTCGATGTTGGCCGCCAGCGCCTCCACCTCCTCCGCCAGCTCCTGCAGCCCCCTGTCCTCCGGGCTCTCCGCCCGCAGCCACTCCCGCCTGCGCTGCAGCGCCTCCTGCAGGAGGAACAGCTCCTCCCTTTTCTGGGGGCGGGGGGGGGGGGGTCAGGGTGCGGTCCAGCCTGCCACGGCCGCCCGCCCCGCAGCCTCCCGGGGACCCCAGCACTCAGAGGTGGGAGGAGCCTGCCTGGGCCGGCAGGGCACAGCGGGCGGCCACGGCGGGCGGCGTGGCTCCGTGGGTGACGTGGCCCTGTGACCCAGGAGGCCCCGGTTCCATTCCCGGCCAGGGCACAGGCCCGGGTTGTGGGCTCTGCCCCCAGTGTGGGGGGTGCAGGAGGCAGCCGGTCCATGATCCTCTCTCATCATTGATGCTTCTAACTCTATCGCCCTCCCCTTTCCTCTCTGACATCAATAATAAATATATATATCTTAAAGTGACAGCTGATGGCAGAGGATTGCAAATGGGAGGGAGGGAGGGGAGCTGGCAGGAGGGCGGGGTGCAGGTGGGAGGGCGGGGATCAGAGAGAGGGCGGGGTGCAGAGAGAAGGAGGGCGGAGAGCAGAGGGAGGGAGTGTGGGGTGCAGGGAGGGTGGGGTGCAGGCGGGAGGGCAGGGTGCAGGGGGGACGAGGTGCAGAGAGGAGAAGGGGGTGCAGGTGGGAGGGCGGGGTGCAGGGAGAATGGGGAGCAGGGAGGGCGGGTGCGGGAAAGGGAGGGATATAGAGGGGGTGCAGGGAGAAGGAGGGGGTGCAGGGAGAAGGAGGGGGTGTGGGGAGGGCGGGGAACAGGGGGGCGGGTGCAGGAAAGGGAGGGATATAGAGAGGGTGCAGGGAGAAGGAGGGGGTGCGGGAGGGCGGGGAGCAGGGGGGCGGCCACCTTGATGAGCCGCTCCATGTCGGCCTCCAGGTTGGCCAGCGTCATCCTCTGCATCACGATGTCGATGACCCTGCGCTCCAGCGACTGCCACTTGAGCCGCGCCGCCTGGCTGGAGGCCTGGCCCCTCTTCTGGAGCTTCTTCCTGGGGCGGGCGGAGAGCGGGCTGGGTGGGGGGGTCCCTCCTCTGCCCTCTCTCCCTCCCTGGGGGAGCTGACAGCCACGGGGGGGCCACAGCGGGAGCTGACGGCCACGGGGCTGCCACGGAGGGAGCTGACGGCCACGGGGGCGGCCACGGCGGGAGCTGACGGCCACAGGGGGGCGGCCACGGGGGGAGCTGACGGCCACGGGGCGGCCACAGCGGGAGCTGACGGTCACAGGGGCCGCCACGGAGGGAGCCGGCGGCCATGGGGGGGGCCACAGCGGGAGCTGACGGCCACGGGCCCCCTCACCTGGCGGGCCGGGCGCCGTGGGCCGTGGCTGCGGGGTGGTCGCCCAGGAAGTGGTTGGTTTTCCGGTTCCACTGGCGCACGATGGTGGACACGGAGCGGACCCCGGACTCGGCCTCGGACGAGGTGGTGCTGGCGGACACCTCGGCCCCCGAGTCCAGCATGGAGGGCTTGGGGCCCACGCGCCCCGCCGCCCGCTCCGACATGGGCTTGGCGAGGCGCCGCAGTGCAGAGACCTGGACCGGAGGGGGTCCGGTGAGCAGGGCCCGGGATGGGGGGATGGGGAGGGGGTGCCGGTGAGCAGGGTCCGTGATGGGGACAGGGAGGGGCCCGGTGAGCAGGGCCCATGATGGAGGGACGGGGGGGGGTCCGGTGAGCAGGGCCCGTGATGGGGGGACAGGGGGGGTCCGGTGAGCAGGGCCCATGATGGGGGGACAGGGAGGGGTCCGGTGAGCAGGGCCCGTGATGGGGGGACAGGGAGGGGCCCGGTGAGCAGGGCCCGTGATGGGGGGACAGGGAGGGGCCCGGTGAGCATGGGGGGACAGGGAGGGGGAGCATGGGGCCCTCCGTCCAGCCTGGGCTGGGGCTGAGCCAGGGCCTGTCTGCTGTGACAGGGACACCGAAGGCTTTTTTGTTTGTTTTAAAGGTGGGACTGGAGCCTGCAGCGGCCTCCGGCCTCAGCCCGGTCAGGGTGTCCGCGGGGAAGGAGGGAGCGGGCCCAGGTCCCCAGCCCCGGGGGATCCGAGGGGGCGGCTGGGAGGGGGGGCACCCTCACCTCCTGCGTCTTCCTCCTCAGCACCAGCTCCTGCTGCCGCTTCTGGGACTCCAGAGCGCGGATCTGAAACTGCGGGGAGACGGGTCCCCCTCAGGAGGGTGGGCAGAGGCCTGGGCTGGGCCGATCAGTGTGCAGATCCAAGGCCCAGAGCTCGGGGACCCCCACCCCAAGGGCCATTCTCCGGACTCTGGTCCCCATCCTGGGCCAGGAGGCCTGGCTGGGGCTCTGCAAGCTCCTGCCCCTCCCGGGCCGGTCCGCCCCCAGAACATGAGGCTGCAGAACCGCAATGAAGCCCCGCCCATCACCATGCCCTCCCCTTCAGGCCCCGCCCACCAGCAGCCCTCCTGCTCCAGGCCCCGCCCTCCACCACGCCCTCCCCTCCAGGCCCCGCCTATCACCACACCCTCCTGCCACAGGCCACGCCCTCCCGCTCCAGGCCCCGCACACCAGCAGCCCTCCGGCTCCAGGCCCCGCCCTCCACCACACCCTCCTGCCCCAGGCCCCGCCTCTCCAGCTCCCCCCACTCCCACCCTCCAGCCTGCAGGCCCCGGACTGGGGGGTGGGGGGTGTTGGGGGGCGGGCACCCGCACCTCCTGTCGCCGCTGCTCCTTCTTGAGCTGCGCGATCTCCCGGTTCCTCTTGGTCTCCACCAGCCGCCGCCGCTGCTGCTCCTCCCGCATCTGCTTCATCAGGGCCACCTGGGGGCGGGGGGGGCGGGGCTGAGCAGGCGCCCCTCGCTGGGCGGGGGGGGGGGCAGCCGGGCAGCCTGCGGGGGGCCCCTGAGGCCCGCCCCCCACTCCTGCGCCGGGGCTGCGCTGCCCCTCCTCCTGGGCCCCCCCGCCCAGCCATGTCCCACCCGGCCCCCGCTCCCGGCCCTGGTCCCCCCGCCCCCCGCCCCAAGCCACCGTCCTGGGTCCGGCTATTCCAGGCCCGGCCCAGCCCAGGCTGCGGGAGCTGGTGGCCCGGTGTGGACGGAGCTGCGGACCGCGGCGGGGGTGGGGTTGGGGGTGCGGGTGAGGGGCCAGCCCCCAGGACCAGGTGAGGGTGGAGGAGGCTGGTGGCCCGGTGTGGACGGAGCTGCGGACCGCGGCGGGGGTGGGGTGGAGGGTGCGGGTGAGGGGCCAGCCCGGTGCAGGAGGCTGCGGGGGGGTCCGGAGGTCACACCCCCCGGGCCCACCTTGGCCTTCTTCATCTCGGCCACCTCGGCCTGCAGCCGCCGCAGCTCGCGCTCGTAGCGGGACTGGTTCTTGAGCAGCCGCGCGTGCTCCTTCTGCGCCGCCTGCAGCTTCTGCAGGTCCCGGTGCATCTCCCGCAGCCGCCGCTCGTAGTCCGCTCGGATCTTGTTGGCCTTCTCCTCCGTGTAGCACTCCATGGTGCCTGGGGGAGGGAGAGAGAGAGAGAAAGGGAGAGAGAGAGAGAGAGAGAGAGAAAGGGAGAGAGAGAGAGAGAGAGAGGTGGCCGTTAGGTCAGGGCCACGTCAGTCCCCACAGGCCCTGCCTGACCCGGGGAGGCCTCGCCCCTCTAGCCAGTGGGTGGGGCTTGAGGAGCAGGAGGGCGGGGCCTGCATGGCTATGGAAGGGATTTGTAGTGATGTGGGCGGGGCCTGTGGGGCTGTGGGAGGGGCCTGCAGTGCTATGGGGGGGGGGCTGGGGAGCAGGAGAGGCGGGGCCTGCAGGGCTGGTGCAGTGGGGCAGGAAGCAGGAGAGGGGGCGGGGCCTGAAGTACTGTGGGCGGGGCCTGCATGGCTGTGGGCGGGGGTTGTAGTTATGTGGGCGGGGCCTGTATGACTGGGAGGGGCCTGCATTGCTGTGGGCGGGGCCTGCAGGGCTGGTGCTGTGGGCAGAAAGCAGGAGAGGGGAGCAGAGCCTTGAAGCAGGAGGGGCGGGGCCTGCATTGCTGTGGGCGGGGCTGCACGACCATGGGCGGGGCCTGCAGTGCTATGGGCGGGGCCTGTGTAGCTGGGCGGGGCTGCAGCGCTGTGGGCGGGCTCACTGAGGTTCTGCAGCACGCGGTCCCTCTCCAGCTGGGTGTCCCGGATCTTGTTCTGCAGCAGGATCAGCTTCTCCTCGTACTGGTGCTTGAGCGTCTGCAGCCGCCGCTGGCTGTTCTCCAGCTCGTCGATCAGCTTCTGCTTGATCTCGATCTCACACGTCAGGTCGGCCAGGTCGGCCTGGAAGTTCACCTCTGCGGGCAGAGACGGGCCTGACCCGGGCGCCCGGGCACCGGGGCGGGGAGCGGGCCGGCCGCCACCACCCTCAGCCCAACGCCCTCGGGAGCTCGCCCCCTGGGTGCTGCCTGCTGGGCTCCATTTCCCGTCCCAGGTCCCCGGCCCGGCCACCCTCTCTCTCTCAGACCCGAGGACTCCGGGGGCCCCCACACACCCTTCGCCTCGGGGTCCGAGTCCGAGTCCACCAGGCTCTCCTCGCTGCCCGAGTCCTCGTCCTCGTCCTCACGCCCCTCCTCCTCCTCGCAGCCGCTCTCGTCCGGGTCCTCCTCCTCCTGCCCACGAGCGCCATCAGGGGGCGGCGGTCCCCCCAGGCTGGACCGGCCTCGGGAGGGGCGCCCAGAGCGGAGGCCGGTCCCGACGTCCCCGCAGGCGGAAACGGGGTGGTGTGTGTGGGGTCCTCGTCGGGGCCCTTGTGCCACCTCCGAACTGGAGGGAGCCCCCCCGCAGCCCGGGCAGTGGGATCGGGGGACTGAGGGATGGAGGTCACCATGGTAACCAGCAGAGCCAGCAGGAGGCAGACCAAGCACCATCCCCCTGTGCACACGGAGGTGCTGGGCCCGCCAGCAGGAGTGGGTGAGTGCGCGGAGGGGAGGGAGGGGAGGGGAGGGGAGGGGAGGGAGGTGAGGGGAGGGGAAGGAAGGGGAGGAGAGGGGAGGGGAGGGGAGGGAGGTGAGGGGAGGGGAAGGAAGGGGAGGAGAGGGGAGGGGAGGGGAGGGAGGTGAGGGGAGGGGAAGGAAGGGGAGGAGAGGGGAGGGGAGGGAGGGGGAGGAGAGGGGATGGGGGAATGGGGGGAAAAGCAGGGAAAAGGGAGGGAGGGAGGTGAGGGGAGGGGAAGGAAGGGGAGGAGAGGGGAGGGGAGGGGAGGGGAGGGAGGTGAGGGGAGGGGAAGGAAGGGGAGGAGAGGGAGAGGGGAGGGGAGGGGAGGGAGGTGAGGGGAGGGGAAGGAAGGGGAGGAGAGGGGAGGGGAGGGGAGGGAGGTGAGGGGAGGGGAAGGAAGGGGAGGAGAGGGGAGGGGAGGGGAGGGAGGTGAGGGGAGGGGAAGGAAGGGGAGGAGAGGGGAGGGGAGGGGATGGAGGGATCAGGCTCACCTCCTCCACCTCGTTGTCCTCGTTCTCGTCCGTCTCCTCGCCGGGGTCCGGCTGGAGCTTCGCCCTCTTTTTGAAGGCCTCCTTCTCCGGGCTGGGGGCGGGGGGTGTGTGGGGGGAGAGGCAGGGTCAGGGGGCAGACCTGCCTGAGCCTGGGGGTGGGGGTGGGGGTGGGGCTGGGGGGGAGGCTTGTCTTGTCCGGGGGTCACAGGACAGGACCAGGTTCCTGCTCTGCAGCGTCCGGCCGCCCCTGCCGTCCCCCGGCCACAGACACCGGACCCCCCGCCCCTCCCACCCCCGATCCTCCGCCCCCCGCTCCCGGGCCCTCCGCCCCCCGCTCCCGGGCCCTCCGCCCCCGGCTCCCTGGCGGACAGCGGCAGCAGGCGGCTCTGCCCCCGGTGGCCCCGTTGGCGGCTCTGCCCCCGGTGGCCCCGTTGGCGGCTCTGCCCCCGGTGGCCGTTGGCGGCTCTGCCCCCGGTGGCCGTTGGCGGCTCTGCCCCCGGTGCCCCGGTGCCCCCGGCCTCGCTCGCCTCTTCCTCCGCTGCCGGACCTCCCTCTTCTTGAGCCGCTCCAGGTCCTGCTTGGCGCGGCGGATCACCTCGGCGGCGTCCTCCATGGGCCCCGCCGGGCCCCCCAGCCCGGGCCCCGGGGACGCGCCCGGGGGAAGGGGCCCCGCGCGGCGGCCCGGGACAGGCTGCGCCGCAGCGACTCGTTCATGGCCTCGCTCTCCAGCAGCTTGGTCCTGGGGGGGGGGGGGGGGGGGGCGGTGAGCGGTGCCCTCGGCGGCCCAGCCCCCCGGTCCCGGGTCCCAGGGTGCCCGCCCCCTCACCGCAGCTCCTCGATCTCCCGGATGTAGGTCTGGATCAGGGCGCCGATGGCCTCGTTGCTGTCGCCTGGGGGGAGGGAGCCACAAAGGCAACGTCAAGCCCGGCTGGTGCGGCTCAGTGGTGAGCGCGGGCTTCTGACCCAGGAGGTCATGGGTTCGATTCCCCGGACAAGGGCACAGGCCCGGGTTGCAGGCTCAACCCCCAGTGTGGGGGCACGCAAGAAGCAGCACATCCATGATTTTTTCTCTCTCTTTCTCATCAATAAAAATATATATTTTTACTTTTATTTTACTTATTTTAAAAAATATATTTTATTGATTTTTTACAGAGAGGAAAGGAGAGGAAGAGAGAGCTGGAACATCGATGAGAGAAAAACATCGATCGGCTGCCTCCTGCACGCCCCCCACTGGGGATGTGCCCGCAACCAAGGTCCATGCTCTTGACCGGAATCGAACCCGGGACCTTTCAGTCCGCAGGCCGACGCTCTATCCACCGAGCCACACCGGTTTCGGCAAAAACATATATTTTTTGAAAAGTTGAAATTGATTGGGAGCAGGTGCATGCATGAACGGCTCGGTGAGCTCCTGGGCTGGCCTCGCCCGCCCGTCTCCCGGCCGGGGCGGGGCGGGGCGGGGCGGGGAGAGGAGGGCGCCCTGGCCCCGGCGCCCACTCACCGGCCTTGGCCAGCAGCAGGCTGGCCTCCTGGCTCATGAGCTGGGTGACGCGGCTGTTGATGGCGTCGATGGCCTCCTGCATGGCCTTGACCCGCAGGCGCAGCGCCCCGTTCTCCTTCTGCAGCATGGCGTTCTCCCGGAACAGGTCGCTGTAGCCCTCGCTGCCATCCTCCCCGGCCACCCTCTTGCCCTGGGGGGGGGGGAATGGGGAGGAGCCAGGAGCCTCAGCCACAGGGACCCGTGTCCACACCCTACAAGGCCTGCTCCCCGGCCCCCGCCCATCGCTCCTTCCTGCCGCCGAGGCCACGGAAAGGACTCCTCCTCCAGGAAGCCCTCCCTGACCACCCAGGAGGGAGGGCCGACTCTCCGCTCTGCCTCCCCCGGCCCGGCCTGCCCCGGGGCTGCTCGTGCGGTCCTGGCCGCGAGGCTGAGTCTGGTTCTGAGTGTACGAGCCGTCAGACCGGCCACGCGGGCTGGGTGTGTGTGTGTGTGTGTGTGTGTGTGTGTGTATGGTGTGTGTGAGTGTGTGTGTGTGTCTGTGACTATGTGTGTTTGTGTCTGTGTCAGTCTGAGTGTGTGTGAGTGTGTGAGTGAGTGTGTGTGTACGTGTGTGTGTGTCTGTGTGAGTCTGTGTGTGTGTCTGTGTGTGTGTGTGAGTGTGAGTGTGTGTGAGTGTGTGTGTGTGTGTCTGTGACTGAGTGTGAGTGTGTTTGTGTGTGTGTTTGTGTGTGTGTGAGTGTGTGTGTGTGTGAACAGTGTGTGTGTTTGTGTGTGTACGTGTGTATGTGTGTGAGAGTGTGTGTGTACATGTGTGTGTGAGAGAGTGTGTGTATGTGTGTGTGTATGTGTGTGAACGTGTGTGTACATGTGCGAGTATGTGTGTAAGAGAGTGTGTGTGTGTACGTGTATGTGTGTGAGAGTGTGTGTGTATGTGTACGTGTGCGTGTGCGCGCGCTCACCGCCTTGTACTCCAGCAGCTCCATCTGCAGGCGGGCGATCTCGGCCCGCAGGGCGCTGATCTGCTGGCTGGTCTTGTCCTGGTTCACCACCACCTTGTTCTTGATGTTGCGCGCCCGGTTGGCGTACTTGAGGGTGTTGAGTGTCTCCATGAAGTCCCGGTCCGAGGGGCTCACGCAGGCGATCATGATGGTCTGGCTGGGGTGAGGGGGGGCGCAGCAGGGGGAGTGAGGGTTCCGGGTGCAGCCGGCTCCCCGAAGCTCGGCCTCAGAGCAGAGCACCTATCCCCCCGCCCTCTGTCGCCTGGGGACTGGGCTTCACGGGGCAGAACTGGGTGGTGGGGACCCTCACCCCCACGGAGCAGGTGGTGGGCAATGTCGGGGCGACTGTGAGGGGCCAGGCCAGAGAGACGGCCCTGCACCTCTTTACCGTTTCCCATCTAGTACCCGTCTGGGCTCTGTCACCTTTGTATTTTTTAAAATATATATATATTTTATAGATTTTTTTACAGGGAGGAAGGAAGAGGGAGAGTCAGAAACATCGATCAGCTGCCTCTTGCACACCCCCTACTAGGGATGTGCCTACAACCGAGGCACATGCCCTTGACCAGAATCGAACCCGGGACCCTTCAGTCTGCAGGCCAACGCTCTTTCCACTGAGCCACACTGGTTAGGGCATCTGTCACCTTTTTATTTTTATAATATATTCCTTTACTGATCTCAGAGAGGAAGGGAGAGGGAGAGAGAGATAGAAACATCCGTGACGAGAGAGAATCACGGATCGGCTGCCTCCTGCACGCCCCACCCTGGGGATCCAGCCAACAGCCCGGGCCTGTGCCCTGACCGGGAATCGAACCCTGAGCTCCTGGTTCACAGGTCAACGCTCCTCTCCTGAGCCCCGCGGCCGGGCTGTCACTTCCTTCAGGGACTGTCCCTCTCCTGTGTGTGTGTGTGTACGTGTGTATGTGTGTATGAGAGTGTGTATGTGTGTGAGTGTGAGTGCAGAGTCCCCATCTACCGCCCGAGCTCAGGGGGCGCCTCCCGGCCCCGAGTTCCACCCGCAGCCCAGAGCGGGGTCTCCTGTCCCGGGGGAGGGGCCTTCCCCTCACCCCGCCCCCCCCTGTCCAGGAAGTCCCGCCCCCGCCCACCTGTTGCCGCCCAGCGAGTCCTGGAGCAGCCGCGTGAGCTTGGAGTCCCGGTAGGGCACGTGCCCCGCCTTCTTGCTCTGGTCGCCCAGCGCGCTGATCACGTTGCCCAGGGCCAGCTGCGGGGACGGACAGACGGGGGCTGGAGGGGCCCCGGGAGGGACCGCCGGGCCCTGGGCCGCCTGCACCGCCCCTCCAGCCGCCGCCCCCCGCGCCCCCGCCCCCGCCGCCCCATCCCCGCCGCCCCCGCCGGGCCTACCAGGCCGCAGTTGATGGAGATGCCCTCCTTCGCCCGCTCGCCCGTGGCCCCCGTCCGCTTCAGCCGCTCGGAGCCCGCCAGGTCCACGAAGTGGAACTTGGCCGTGAGGGTCTCGTACTCCGGGGCGGGCGCCGCGCCCTCCGGCAGCCCCGTCACCGCCTCGTGCACCTGCGGGAGGGCGGCCGCTGACTCCGCCCGCCGGGCAGGGGCCCCTCTGGGCACAGGCCCCTCCCGCCCGCCGGGCACAGGCCCCTGACTCCGCCCGCCGGGCACGGGCCCCTCCGGGCACAGGCCCCTCCGGGCATGGGCCCCTCCGGGAACGGGCCCCTCCGGGCACAGGCCCCTCCGGGCACAGGCCCCTCCCGCCCACCCGGCACAGGCCCCTCCGGGGCCCCTCCGGGCACAGGCTCCCCCCGGAGCAGCCCCCCGCCCCCGCCCCGCCCCAGGGCCCGGGCCCCTCACCGGATCGGGCCGGGCGCACACGCGCGTCTGGCACAGGTGGATGGTGAAGATGGCGTGGGAGCGGGAGCTCTGCACGTTCATCTGGGTGCTGGCCGTGGTGCGGGACAGAGCGCCCTGCCGCAGGCACTGGATCAGCTGGGGGAGGGGGAGGCGGCCGTGAGGTCCCCCGCCTGCCCGACCCCGACCCCGACCCCCACCGGCCCGACCCTGACCCCGGCCCCCAGCCCCCTGTCCCCTGCCCCCGGCCTCCGACCCCGACCCCAACCCCCGGCCCTGACCCCCAGCCCCCGGCCCCCGACCCCCGGCCCCCGACCCCCGGCCCCGACCCCAGCCGGCCCGCCCCCCGCCCCCAACCCCCGGCCCTGACCCCCGGCCCCCGGCCCCCGCCCCCGCCCCCCGCGTACCTCCTCCTGGGAGCTGATGAGGCGGGAGGTGACGCCGGTGGTGTAGATGCCGCCCTGCGCGTCCTCGTGGATCTTGATGTTGGAGCGGCGGTGCCGGGCCTCGGGGTCGCGGGCGGCGTCGAAGAGGTCGAGGATCTCCTCGTTGTAGAGCTGGGGGGGCGGGAGACAGGGCTGGGCTCTGCCTATGGACCGGCTGCTCCACTCTGCGGACGGGGAAACTGAGGCCAGCCCTGTGCCCTCCCCTCCGGTTCTGGGTTCTGGGAGTGGGGTGGGCGGGGGCCCGGCGGACCCTCCTGCGGCTGCTCCTCCCGGGCACCGGCTTGGGCGGCCGGGCAGGAGGCCGGGCCCTCCCTTCCTGGGTCAGAGGAGACTTGGGGGCAGGCAGGCCCCTGGCCAGAAAGGTCAAGGCCGTGGGGCCAGAGGCCAGAGCGGGCGGGAGCCACGGCTCTCCAGCCCCTTCGGACGCGGAAACCCCTTCCGGGTCCCCCACGGCCTTCCGGCTCCCGCGGCTCGTCCTCTGCCCGGAGGGGAGCCGGCTCCCGCACCCCCTCCACCCGCCCGCCCGCCGGCCCCGCACCTCCAGGAACTGGGCGCTGACTTTGAACTCCGGCCGGGCCAGGCCCTGCTCCCGGGCCCGCCGCTGCCGCTCGGCGATGCCGCCGAAGAGGTGGGCGATGGCCCGGGGCACGATGCCCTGCTCCTCCGCCGCCGCCGCCGTGTCGAAGCCGGTGCCCATGGTGTAGGTCTTCCCGGCCCCCGTCTGCGCCAGACCGAGCGGGTGAGCCGCCAGCGCCCCGACCCCCGCCCGCGCCCCGGCCCCCGCCCCGGCCCCCGCCCGCGCCCCGACCCCCCGCGCCCCCGCCCCGACCCCCGCCCGCGCCCCGACCCCCCGCCCGCGCCCCGACCCCCCGCGCCCCCACCCCGATCCCCGCCCGCGCCCCGACCCCCCGCCCCGCGCCCCGACCCCCCGCCCCGCGCCCCGCCCCGCGCCCCCCGCCCGCGCCCCGACCCCCCGCCCGCGCCCCGACCCCCCGCCCCGCGCCCCGCGCCCCCGCCCCGACCCGCGCCCCCACCCCCCGCCCGCGCCCCGACCCCCCGCCCGCGCCCCGACCCCCCGCCCGCGCCCCGACCCCCCGCCCCGCGCCCCGACCCCCCGCCCGCGCCCCGACCCCCCGCCCGCGCCCCCGACCCCCCGCCCGCGCCCCCGACCCCCCGCCCGCGCCCCGACCCCCGCCCGCGCCCCGACCCCCGCCCGCGCCCCGACCCCCCGCCCCGCGCCCCGACCCCCCGCCCCGCGCCCCGACTCTGAGAGCCTTCCCCCCAACCCCCCGTGGCATCCTGGGAGGACATGCACGCCTGGGCCCCTCTGGTCCTGGGTTCCAGCTCTCTCCCATCGCCGGAGGTGGGTGAGGCGGGTGTGGTGACGGGCGTGGCCGTGGCCGGCGTGGCCGTGGCGGCTCACCTGCCCGTAGGCCAGCACCGTGGCGTTGTAGCCCTCGAAGCAGCCCTCGATGAGCCTGCGCACGCAGGTGGCGTACACGTGCTCCTGCCACGTGTCCAGGTCGAAGACGAAGTCGTAGGTGAAGGCCTTGTCCTTGCCCAGCAGCACCTGCGGCTCGCCCGGCGTGACCGACGTGCAGACGTGGCAGCCCTCGATCTTCTCCTTGGGCAGCTGCGGCCGGATCCTGCCAGGAGCGGAGCCGGTCAGCCCGGCCCAGTCTCCCCACCGCCGAGCCCCCAAAACTCCCCCGCCCCCCGCCCTGTCTCCCCACCACAGAACCCCCAAGAGTCCCCCAGCCCCCCAGGACCCCCGAGCTGGAGGAGAAGGAAGTTTAGTGAGCTCCCCCACACCTCCCGTCCCGGCAGAGGACAGAGGCAGCTTTTGTACACGGACAATAATAAATAATAAATTCAGCTGGTTTAGCTCCGTGGTCGAGCGTCAACCTGGGAGCCAGGAGGTCAGGGTTCGGTTCCCGGTCAGGGCACAGGCCCGGGTTGAGGGCTCCATCCCCAGTGGGGGGCGTGCGGGAGGCAGCCGGTCCACGATTCTCATCACTCATGTTTCTCTCTCCCTCCCTCTCCTTTCCTCTCTGGAATCAATAAAAACAGCAGGCACTCCCCCTCCCACAGGGAGCCCCGGGCCAGTAGGGATGGGGATGGGGACGGGGACGGGGACGGGGACGGGGACGGGGGACCGGCCTGGCCGCTCGGGGGCTCCGTTCTGGAGGAGACCAGAGCCTCCTGAAGGCCTGGGGGCCGGGGCGCCTCCCGCTCGGAGGGGGCGCCCCCTCCCCACCCCGCCCCGAGGCAGAGCTGGCGGACATTCTTGGGAAGCAGCTCTGGGTTCTCACCCAGCACCCCCACCCCCTGCAGGATCCAGCGAGGAAGGCCAAGTGGGCTGAGGGCGGGACCTCTAGCAGGGCCCCCGGCCGCCACAGGAGGGCCACAGCCCAGGGCCCGGCGGGTGGGGGTGGGGGTGGGGGTGGGAATGGGGGAGGGGCTCCCCTGCGAAAAGGGAGAGAAGTGGCATCCGTTTGAGGGGGGTGCTAGGCACGGACGGGGCTACCTCCATCCGGCTGCGCTTTCCACCCCTCTTTCAAGCCGCCGTTGCCATGACGACCTCGCCATGGCAACCAGATGTGAGTCAGGGAGCATGTGCGGCGGGATTGGCAGAGCGCACCTCCCCAATGCCTAAAGCGAAAGGGGGGGGTGGGCGCCGATGCCCGGGGCTCCCCGCACCAGCCAGCCCCTCGCTGCCAGCTGGGCCTCACAATGAGCTGCTTGTCAGGCCGGTGCCCTGAGCCAACGTTCATCCCGAGAGGGAGAGAGTGAGGCCAAGCCGGCACCCAGCCGGGCCCGGGGCGCCCGCCTCCGAGCCACGGAGCCACGGAGCCCACAGATCCACCCAGCCACGGAGCCACGGAGCCACCCAGCCACGGAGCCAGGGCCTCCCGCCCTCCCCGGGCTGGCCCAGGCCCCCAGCTGTCTCCAGCTGCAGGCCGGAGCTCACCTGAGCCCATCTAAGCCTGTCCCCTGCTCCGAGTTGGGGGGGAGCGGGTGTCAGGGGCGGGCAGGTGCTCCGGGCCCGGTGCTCCCACCAACAGCGGCCTGGGGTTCTCTCTCTCTCCATATACTATATATATACACACACACACACACACACACACACATAAAATTGATGTCAGAGAGGAAGGGAGAGGAAGAGAGAGAAGCATCCATGATGAGAGGGAATCATGGACCGGCTGCCTCCTGCACACCCCACACAGGGGATCCAGCCTGCAACCTGGGCCTGTGCCCTGACCGGGAATCGAACCCTGACCTCCCGGGTCTTAGGTGGACCCTCACCCACGGAGCCACGCCAGCAGTGTGTTTGCGCATCTTAAATGATGCTGCATTACTGTGGGGCCCAGGGCAGGGCTCAGGCTCCGGGCTCAGGCTCTGGGCACAGGCTCCGGGCTCAGGCTCCGGGCACAGGCTCCGGGCTCAGGCTCCGGGCTCAGGCTCCGGGCTCAGGCTCCGGGCACAGGCTCCGGGCTCAGGCTCCGGGCTCAGGCTCCGGGCACAGGCTCCGGGCTCAGGCTCCGGGCACAGGCTCCGGGCACAGGCTCCGGGCAGGACCGAACGCCGGGCCTCAGGACCGAACGCTCCCGCCCTCAGTGCCCACAGCGCCCAGGTGTGCCCAGGGGCACGGGGTCAGGCCGGGCAGCGCTGCCGACCGGACCAGCTCCCGCCGACGCCCGCCCGGCCACGTGGGCCGCTTTCGATGCGATTTCTGGATCCGATTCAAACGCCATTTAATTACCCCGGGCAGATGGCCGTGCGGGCGATCGGAGGAAATCGAATCAGGGTCCCTGGAGGCCTGGGGTGGGCAGAGGGCCGGCTGCTGCCCTGCCCGTCAGAGCCCGTCAGAGCCCGCGGCACGGCCCAGCCACCTCCTGTGGGGTCCTCGGTGGTCAGAGAGGCCCCCACCGGCCCTCTCCCTTCCTCTCTGCCATCGGTACAGCCACACCTTTAAAGATCGCCTCCACCACAAGGTGAATCACGGTTTCAGCAACCTTGGCGAAGGTCACGATACCTCGCTCCCGGCCTGGGTCAGTCAGGGCCTGGGGACCAGCCGTCCACCTCCCCGCACGGACTTCCTGGGCCTGCCCTCGGCACCCTCCCCGAGCCCCACCCTCGGGGCCTCCATCCTGCCGCCGCCCGGCTCGGCGAGGCCCGGAACCGCCCGGAACAGAGGCCGCCTATTCCCGCCTCGGCCGGGCAGCCCGCACGGCGGGAGCGGAGGAAGGCCGAGCTTCTCAGAGGCCGCGCTTGGCATGGGCCCGGGCACCGGCTGCCCAGCTCGGGGCAGCTGAGCGGGAGCCGGCGCCGAGGGTGGCGATGGCAGACCCTCCCCTCCCCTCCCCTCCTCTCCCCTCCCCTCCCCTCCCCTCCCCTCCCCTCCCCTCCCCCCTGCCCCAGGAGAAGTGAGACCGGCTGCAAGGACCAGGGCCCACCCCCAGCTCGGAGCCAGAAGAACAGCTGAGCTCAGCGGTTCCTTAGACCTCGGGGAGCCGGGCGGCCGGGCGGGAGGGAGGACGGAGGACAGAGGACAGAGGGAGGACGGAGGACAGAGGACAGAGGGTGCCCGGGGCCCCCCACAGGCTCCATGCCAGAAGGAGGGGGGACGGGGCCAGCTCCCCTCATGCCCACCCCATCCTCAGCGACAACACAGACAGCCAATCAATCATGTCACTGCCCCCCCGCCCAGGCTCCGCCCGGCGAACTCGGGTCCTGGGGGTCTGCTCAGCTCGGGCGGAATGCTGGTGAGGCCCCAGCTGTCTCCTAACCGACCTGACCACCCCCCCCCCCCGACCCTGGCCTTGAGCTCCTGCAGGCGCAGGTCACTGCAGGTCAGGACAAGGGACCGGGCCAGGATGGAGGGCGGCCCCAGAGCCCCTGCACCCCAGCTTCCTCCATCCCCCGGGGGCGCCCCCTGCCACACCCTGGAAGCAGGACCGGGGACCTGAATCCTTCAGGAGCCCCAGGGGCCAGCGGACGGCCCGGGAGGGACGGAGACCGAGGCACATCCACCGCCTGGGTGAGCGCCCGGGAGCCCGGGGGACGGGGCAAAGGTGCCTGGACGCCCGGCCTCCTGCCCTGCCCCGCCCACGGCCGCGTGGACACGCTATCCTGAAGGCGTGTGTGTGTGTGCGTGTGCGTGCACACACGTGCTCATATGCACGTGGCAGGGACGTGGCGCGGCCCGCGACCTCGGGTCTGCCGGGCGCTCTGAGTCACTGAGCTGCACGCTGACCTGTCACGGCCCGGCTCAGAGACCGGCCAGATCAAAGGGGAGCCGGCCGCCGCAGGGGCCAGCCGGCGGGATTTAGATAAGCCGGGGGGGGGGGGGGGGGGGAAGGATGGAGGGGGGATGGAGGGGGGATGGGGAGGAGGGGGGTTAGTGTTTCCTGCTGCTCACGCCCGCTGGTCCCGGGATGGGGGGGGGGCGTGCAGGCGGCCAGTCTCTGGCTCCTTCCTGGAAAACCTCATCCCCGAGGGCTCGGAGCCCTGGAACCGCACCCCCTCCTGGTGCCAGGGAACCCCGGTCCCGGGAGGGCGGCCCCGCAGAAGGCGCGCCCCCAGCTTCCCGAGGCTCAAATGTGAGTCCGAGTCTCAAACCACCCCGGGCGGAACCTGGTGGGAACCTGGAGAAACCGGCCCTCCGAGCCCTCCCGCCCGCCCGGCTGGGCCTGCAGAGCGCCTTGGCCCGGGAGGGGAGCAGGACCAGAACCCAGACCCCGGCCGCTCCGCCCCGCAGCCTCCGGAGCGGACAGTATCCTCCTCCGGGCCGGGCGGGCAGCCTGCCAGCGGAGGCGGAGGCAGGAGCTCCCTCCCGGGGGAGTCTGGCCCGCAGACAGGGCGTGAGGCTGACAGCCCCCAGGAGGCGGCTCCCACCGGCCAGCCGGCTCTCCGACCGGCCGACCGGCACCCTGGGAACCGGGAGGTCCCGGCTCCACTGCTGTGGCTCAGTGATTAGACATCGACCTGGGAACCGGGTCACCAGTGAGGAGCGGGCAGGAGGCAGCTGATCCGTGACTCGCTCTCATCATGGATGTTTCACTCTTCCTCTCCGAAATAAAAAAAAAAAAATTATATATATATATATATATTTAAATATATATATTTTTAAATATATATATATATTATTGTTTTTTTACAGAGAGGAAGGGAGAGGGATAGAGAGTTAGAAAAATCAATGAGAGAGAAGCATCCATCAGCTGCCTCCTGCACGCCCCCCTCCCACTGGGGATGTGCGCGCAACCAAGGTCCATGCCCTTGACTGGAATCAAACCTGGGACCCTTCAGTCCGCAGGCCAACGCTCTATCCACTGAGCCACACTGGTTCCAGCAAGAAAAATATAGATATTTTAAAATTACAGTAATAATTATATTAAAAAGTGAATAATAAAACAGGGTGTGGATCCGACAGGGGTGCTGGCCCAGTTGCTGCAGGGGTGCAGAGAGGGGAGAGAGACAGAGCCCATGGCAGCCAGGGCGTCCTGCAGCCCCCCATCCCCCCCTGACCTTCTCTTGGCCTCTCGGACCCCCCCCCCATCCTCAGAGGAAGGACCCAGACGAGAAGGCTTTGTCCTGTGGGGTCAAAGGGCATGGGCTGAGGAGGCCCCGCAGGCCCGGGTGGGGGGGGGTGCTGGGCTCCCCCAGGAAACCGCCGGGGAGCCTCGGTGTCAGCTCAGGGAGCGTGGGGTTCAGGGCTGGGACCCCACTCCCTCCTGGGGGGGAGGTTCTTGATCTTCCTCTTTCACCCCAGAGTCCTGCCCAGGGACAGGCGGTCTATGGGGTGGGGGTGGGGGGGCATCTGGGGGAGAGCTAGATGCCCACCCCAGGGCACCCGGATCTCAGCTGTCCCCCAGCAGCAGGGGGAGGGCACCCCCAGAAAGGCTAATAACACCAGGAAGGGGAGGGGCCAGCAGAGCGGGGTGCCAGTCGGAAGTTGGGGAGCAGGCAGGGGTGCGAGGAGGAGCTGAGAGCCGGGCCAGACCCGGCCCTGAGCCGGACAGACCCCACGGGACTCGGCCGCGGCCGGGGGGCCTGGGAAGCACAGGCCCGGCTCCCGCCCGGTCCCTGGGCATCTGGCAGGGTTTCCCATGACCTCCCAGGAGACCGAGCGGCAGCGCCCGGGGCTCGGAGCCGGAGCGTGACAGCATCAGCATGTGGCGGGGACGGCTCAGCAGGGCCCCGGGGACCGGCCCTGCGGAGGAATGCAGAGCAACAGGCGCCGAGGGCTGGCCTCGGGGACGAGAGTCTCGCCCCACGGCCCAGGCCCCGGCCCCACACCACCGGCCCGGGACGGACGGAGACGCAGGTCCAGGGGAAAGGAAGCTCCCTCAGCACAGGAGGGAGCCGGGGTTTATTCTTTATTTCATTATAATGTATATATTTCATTGATTTTTCACCGAGACGAAGGGAGAGGGAGAGAGAGCAAGAAACATCGATGGGAGAAAAACATCGACCAGCTGCCTCCTGCACGCCCCCCACTGGGGATGTGCCCGCCACCAAGGTCCATGCCCTTGACCGGAATCGAACCCCGGACCCTTCAGTCCGCAGACCGACGCTCTATCCACTGAGCCACACCGGTCGGGGCGATATATTTTTTATTGATGTCAGAGAGGAAGGGAGAGACACACACCCATGAGGAGAGAGGACCATGGACGGGCTGCCTCCTGCACGCCCCCCCCTGAGGTTCGAACCATGACCTCCCGGTTCCTGGGTCGATGCTCAACCACGGAGCCGGGCCGGGCTGGGCAGGGGTTATTTGTGGACATTTTACGCCCGTCCCCGGCCGAGGCGTCGAGCCGCTGTCCCCATTCTGCGGAGGGGGAAACCGAGGCCCAGACGGGGACGGAGCAGGCGCCCACGGCCCGCCCCGCCCTGCGCCCGGAGATGGAGGCTGAGGGTGTCCCATGGGCACTTCCCCTGCCGGCCCGCCCCGCCTCCCGGCCCCGCCGCCCGGTGCAGGTTTTGAAAAGCCGCCGTCCAATCAGCAGGCTGCCCGTGGGGGAGGGGACGGGCTTCCGGGGCTGTGGTTACTACCGGCCACTTCCTCGCGATGACATCAGAAGCCCCGTCCCCCCAGGGCTCAGGTCGGCCCAGCCCAGAGGTCCTGCCGGGGCCGCCTGCCCGGGGCGCGGCCGGCGTGGCCCTTACGCGCCCGTTTCTGTCTGCCTCGGTCTCTCCGTCCCAAACACCAATTCTCTTTTCTTTTTTTAAATTCTATTGCTTTCAGAGAGGAAGGGAGCAGGAGAGAGAGAAACATCAAGAGAGAATCATGGATCGGCTGCCTCCTGCACGCCCCCTCCTGGGGGTCAATCCAGCCGGCCACCCTGGGCATGTGCCTTTAACTGGAATCGAACCCAGGACCCTTCAGTCCCCAGGCCGATGCTCTATCCACTGAGCCACACGGGCTAGGGCTGCTGTCACTAATGCCCTCTATCAGACGGACAGGACGATCTCAGAGTAGCGGGAACGAGGGAAATACGGTGGCGGTGGCTGGAGAACCGGGGCCCCCGGGCACCCCGACCTCTTCCCAGGCCCTGCTCCACCCCGGAGCGCCCCCAAGGCCGTGGGGCTGGCCGAGGCGCGCCCCCCCCCCCTCCCCACCCAGCAGCCTGAAGGAAGGAAGCTTAAGGAAACGGCAGAGATAAGGGGAGGGGGTCAGGCCGCACGGAGGGGGCCCGGGGTGGGGCCCAGAGCCGGGGTGGGGGTGGGGGTGGAAGGGTCTTAAATAAACATGCCACGTGACTGGCTTCCTTCCCCAATGTGAACTCTGCAAGCTGGCGTTTCCCAGCAGCTGCCCCCACCCCCCTACACTCTCTCTCTCCCGCCCTGAGACAGCCCCCCCTACACACACACACACACACACACACACACACACACCACACACACCCCTCTCTCTCTCTCACACACACACACACACACACACACACACACCACACACCCCTCTCTCTCTCACACACACACACACACACACACACCCGGCGAGCCCAGCTCCAGGTCCTTATCCTGCCAGGGGATTAGTGGAGGGCGGGAGGGCGGGCGGGCAGATGCAGGCTGGCTGGCCATCTCCTGGTGCCAAGGGGGCAGGGGCCGAGGGACCAGGATGTGGGAGGCCGGGGTGGGTGGTGGGGGGGCTTTGTGGATTGCCTCACACCCAGACCTTCCTTCCCCCTCTCCCCCAGCCCAGGTCCTGACAGTCCCCCTCAGGCTCTGCCCCAGCCCAGGCCTCTGCAGGGACCGGCTGGCAGCGAGTGGCCCGGTCCTGTCCCTGGAGCCCAGGGCCTGGCACGTCTCAGCCGGGCTAACACTGCCTGCCCGCCCGCCCCATCCCTGGCTCCGGGTCCCAGGAGCTCACAGGCAGCCCAAAAGCAGCCCCGTTACAGCCCCAGACAAGAACGGATGTCCAGTCCAGCCCGCAGGCCGGGGCCGGCGTGGCTCAGCGGTTGAGCGTCGACCTAGGAACCAGGAGGTCAGGGTTCGGTTCCCGGTCAGGCTCCATCCCCAGTGTGCAGGAGGCAGCCGATCCATGATTCTCTCTCATCATGGATGTTTCTCTCTCCCTCTCCCTCCCGCTCTGAAATCAATAAAAATATATTTTTTTAAAAAGAGAGAGAGACTTCTAGAAAGTCAGAGAGAGCAGCACTGGTGACGGGCAAGCCTCAGTGACCACCAAACCTTGGTGTCCTCCCCCAGTCCATTCCAGCCCCCACCCGGCCCTTTAGGGCGGGGGTGGGGGTGCGAGAGGTTCCTGGGGATGGGGTGAGGGGGTGAGGGGGTGATGGGGGGACCCGTGGCTGAGGAACTCTCCTGACAGCCAGGTCCGTCCTCAGCTCTGCGTCCAGCTCTGCGCCTTCCATGGCCCGCTGCCCACTGAGGTCTGCCCGTGCCAGGCCTGTGCCAGGCGGGCACTCCCTCCGAGGAGGGAGGGCGGAGTGGGTGGGCCTCACCTCCCAGGAGCCCTGAAACCGGGGCCCTTCTGACTCTCAAACACCTCCCCCCTGCCCGTCACCCCATCAGCAGCTCGTCCACAGAGCGGGCACCCCGTCTCCCTGGGCAAGCAGAGCGGGCAGCCGAGCTGAGGGCAGTCCGGGCGCAGAATGGGGTGCAGTGGGCGGGCCCGGTCCCCTTCCTGTGGCGGGCATCCGGGGACCTCTGGTGGGGGGCGAGGGGACCCCAGCTCTCTCTCCCTCAGCCCTCCACTCCAAGGGGCGTTCCACCCTGGCCGCGCCCCGGGGGCCCCTCTGGCGTGGGGAGGGGCTCTGGCTGGCGCTGTCCTGCAAGATGGAGTCCACGGCAAAGCCCCCACCCCCCCCCCCCGTCCTGGTTCCTGCTCCCCCAATGTGCTCGAGGTGCCAGGCTTACACTCCTCGCACCGACCCCACCCCACCCCACCCCACCCCTCCCTGCCTCCCTCCCTCCCTCGACCTCCACCGCTTCCTGCAGCAAAGTCAGCCAGCCCACAGGCACCTGCGGGCTCCCCTTTGTCTGCTGGGCGGGCAGAGCTGACACCGGTGCAGCCGGGCACGTGGCGGGCGGGCGGGCGGGAAGGGGGGGGCAGCTCGGTCTCCCAGCCTCACCCCAGAGCCCCAGTGGTACCCCCCGGACTCCCCCTTCTCTCTGGGCTGCAGAGGGCGAGCCAGGGGCCTGGGGACTGTCCTGGGCAGGAGGGGGGGGTGCTTTTCCACCGCCCAGGTGACCCCCACATCCTCTCTGGCTCCTGGAATATGGGTCACCCTGCCACCCGGCTCAGAGCCCAGACCCCCAGCCGTCACACCAGCTGGCATTCCTCCCCGCACACAGACCCCCCCCACCCCCCCAACCCAGGGCGAGGCAGCGAGAGGGCGTGTGGTGGGAAGGGTCCCCCCAACAAAGGGCACCCCAGGGGTTCAGGTTTGCAGCCTTCCCTGCCCCGCACCGTGCACCCCCTGACCTCCCCCCGCCCCAGCCTCAAAGGTCAGGCCACCCCTCAGGCCCTGAGGCGAAAGGAGCCCCAGGGACACCCCTTCCTCTGTCCCCAGCCCCCCACTCCCCTGGGGCAGGGCCAACGGGGTCCCCGCCTCCCCACGGAGCGGGCACCGGCCGGCCCCGCACCATCTTTGTCTGCGGGATCCCGGGCGGGACCTGCCGCCGCCCGGACCCGGAGCCAGACCGGCCGCCCCGGGCGGATGGGGGGGACGGTTCCCCGCGACACCCCGCGGCCCCGCGGGCGGCGAAGCGGAAACACGGGCGCCCCGCCTGGGCCGGGCTGGGTGTGAAACACCGGATTTCCTTGTTTATCCGATTTTCGGGTGATCGAGGCTCCCCAGAGGGGGGCCCCTCCCCCGAGAGGACCCCCGAACAAAGCGCCTCCCGCCGCCCGGCGCGCGGGTGCACGCGGCCCTCCTCCGGGTGCGGGCCCCGGGCCCCGGCCCCCCGGCCCCCCGGCCCCCGACACAAAGCGGCCCCGCGCCCGCGCCCCGCGCCCCCGGAGCCTACCTGACGGCCACCTTGACGCAGCAGTCCCCCTGGCCGGCCATGGCCGAGGCGGGGGTCGGGCCCGGGTCCGGGTCCGGGGCACGGGGGCTGCGCCCCAGGCGGCGGCGGGGGGCGCGGGGCGCCGGGGACCCGCTCACACCTCCGCCCGCCGCACCGCCCACCTCGCGGCCACCGGCGCGCCCGCCGCGGACAAAGGGGGCGGGGGCCGTCCCGGGCCTGGCCCCGCCCCGCGCCCGGGCCCAGGCCCCGCCCCAGCCCCGCCCCGAGCCCGGGCCCCGCCCCGCGCCGGGGCCCAGACCACGCCCCAGATATGTCCATAACCACGCCCACATACCCAGCCCGTCAATCGAAGGCCGTCCCGGGCCTGGCCCCGCCCCGCGCCCGGGCTCACGCCCCGCCCGCGGCCCTGCCCGGAGCCCGGGCCCAAGCCACGCCCCTCAGCCCTGGCAGCCAATCGAAGGCCGGATCGGGCAGAGGGGGCGGGGCTGGAGCCTTTGAAAAGATCTCTTGGCGCATCTCTGACCCTTGTGCTGGGGGGCGTGGGGAGGTGAGTGGGGGCGGCGGGAGTGGGGGGACCCCAGGGGACGGGCCCTCGTGCGGGTTGCCCGGGCTTGGAGGGCACCCCGTTTCCCAAATGAGGAAGCGGGGACGCAGAGAGGGAAGTACCCAAGGTCACAGCGTGGTAAGCACCCGGGGCTCCCCGCGCCGCAGAGAGGAGCAGCTAGAAGGGGGGTCCCCCTCGCTCCCCGCGAATCTGCGGGCCCGTCAGAGGGAGATTCAGGCCAGCGTCTAAGGTCCCTGCACCCCACGCCTGCGGAATGCCTGGCCCGGCGCCTGGTCCTGCCGCCGTGCCCTCCCAAGGTGACCTATGTGACCCCAGGCTCACACTCGGCTTCTTGTGGTCTGGGAGGGGGTTGGGGGGAGCAGAGGGTCAGTTTGGGGGTCCCAGGTGCCCTGGGGGACAGGAGGGAACGAAGGGGCCACCCAAGGAGGCACCTAGGTAGGGGCTGGGGGGTGGGCGAGGCAGGCAGGGCGGGGGCATCAGGACAGGGGGCCCTGGGCCTTTGATTAAACCCAGGGAGGCGATGGTGGAGAGTCTGTTCGTCTGTCCTTCCATCTGCCTGCCGCCCCTCCCGCTGAGCCCAGGCCCTGTCCCTCCTCCTCCTCCTCCTCCTCCTCCTCCTCCTCTTCCTCTTCCGCCTCCGATGCCCAACATTGGGGCCATTCACAGGCCCCCTCGCCAGCTGCCCTCCCCCCGTCCCCCGTGCCCACCAGTGCCCGTCCTTGGCAGGGGCCCCGCGCCCAGGCCCCAGCTGCGGCTCCAGATGTGGAGGGAGCTCCCTGGAGGAGCAGGGGAGGGGGGGGGAGTCTGGCCCTGAGCCGCTTGCATCACCCGCCCCCCCCCGCCCCCTGGGGGATGA
Organism: Pipistrellus hanaki; assembly: GCF_964339955.1. Taxonomy (NCBI): domain Eukaryota; kingdom Metazoa; phylum Chordata; class Mammalia; order Chiroptera; family Vespertilionidae; genus Pipistrellus; species Pipistrellus hanaki. The sequence goes on from NC_140522.1 coordinate 516,000, forward strand.
TGAAACCACGTGAGCCCCCGGGGCAGCGTCTGAGGGTGTACCTGGGGGTGCCGTCCTCTCCCCTTCTCCCCACCCAGCCCACAGGCCCCTTTCCATCCGGGGACCCCCCCTCCCCCATCCCTTATAAACAAAAATAACTTCAAGGGCACATCAGTCCCTCCGTCCTGAGGGAGAGCAGGATCGGCACCTGCAGGGGAGGCGGGGAGGGAGGCCCCGGTGGGACCTGCACACCCCCCCGCCCCGGGGACCTAGGAAGGCCGGGAGCTGGTGGGTCAGCTGCCCAGGGCAGGTGGCCAGCGGAGCTGGGGCACATCCTGGGCCTTCACTCCCTGTCCATCCAGAGCCTGGGCGGGAGGAGACCATGCTTATGGGCCCTGGGCGTGAACAGGCACTTTATGATTTGCATTTTTTTTATTTTTAAAAATATATATTTTATTGATTTTTTTACAGAGGGGGAGGGAGAGGGAGAGAGAGCTAGAAACATCGATGAGAGAGAATGATGGATCGGCTGCCTCCTGCACGCCCCTCACTGGGGATGTGCCTGCCACCAAGGTCCATGCCCTTGACCGGAATGGAACCCGGGACCCTTCAGTCCGCAGGCCGACGCTCTATCCACTGAGCCACACCGGTATATATATAGTTATTGATTTCAGAGATGGGGGAGAGAGGGAGAGAGAGCGGAGGGCAGCCAGAGCTCCAGACCCCAGCTCCCGGCACTGCCGCCCCAGGTGAGGGGTCACCGGGCACAGGGTCCGCGCTCAGAGGCCCCGGGGGCAGAGAGAGGTCCGCACAGCAGCTCGGAGAGACGCAGGCAGGCGGGTCGGAGGCCGCCTCTGTCCAGCTTCTGCACAGCCACGGCCCCCTCCTGGGTGTTCCCGCCCCCCACCCCCTCCCAGCTGCCTTCCCTGCTCCCTCCTCCCCAAACCCCGAGGTGCCTTCAGATCAGAAGCCTGTATGCAGTTCCCGCTCCCCCCGACACTCACATACACATTCACACACACACATATAATACACACTCACACACACACATATAATACATACACTCACACACGTATATATACAAGCATACACACTCACATACATATACACACACACATGCACACTCACACACACACATATACACATACACACACTCACATACACACACTTACACACACACATATAATACACACACTCACACACGTATATATACAAGCATACACACTCACATGCATACACACACACATGCACACTCACACACACACATATATACACATACGCACACTCACATACACACACTCACGCACATATATACACACATGCATACACACACTCGCACATACACACTCGCACACTCACACACTGCCCTGTGCTTGGCCCTGAGCCCTCACTGGACTGCGGTTTGGCCCCGCTCTTGCCCTGAGCTGCACCACCCCCTCCCCACCCCCCCCCCGCCTCCGGGGCCCTCCCTCTCCTGCCGGGGGCGGGGGGGGGGGCAGGCTTTCGGCAGGAAGCTCCCACGCTTCCCACGCTCTGCAGCTCACACACTCAGAGCCTCGGGCGGCCATCTGGCCGGGATCTCAGGCGGGGACACACATCAAAGCCCGGGACGCCCGCAGGCCCTCGGGGCGTCTGGGGTGGCCTGGCCCAGAGTCCTCTTCCTTTCGAACCCTCACCACCCGCGGAGTGAGGGTATTTCCCATCGGTTTTTAGAGAGCGGGAGAGAGGGGATGGGGGGGGAAAGGACAGGAACATGGATGTATCAGAGACACATCGATTGGTTGCCTCTCACACGTGCCCCCCACCCCCGGCCCTGATCCTGACCCTGACCATGACCCTAACCGGGGCCAGGGATCAGGCCTGCAATCCAGGCAGGAGCCCTGGACAGGAATCGAACCCAAGACCCTCTGGTGTGCAGGCCAACGCTCTGACCCCTGGGCACCACCAGCCAGGGCTCCTCTGGGGCTACAGTCGGCGTTGGCGCCTGCAGGCGCTGTCTGAGCTTTGACCCGACGTTCCGGGTGGCAAGTCCAGAGTTCGGGGCTCCAGCCCCGCCCGCCCCAGCAGCTGTCCTCGGTTCTGGTTCCGTTCTGGGGGAGACGCTGCGGGCAGGTGGCTGGCCACACCCTCCAGGTCCCACCCCGAGGCGGAGCCCAGACACACACACACACACACACACACACACACACACACACCCGTCCGCAGGGCCTCAGGCCCCGGAGAGGGTCTGTGACTGGGGGGCAGACCCCGAGAGCTCAGCTCGGACGCGGGCTCAGACTGACTTCCTCTGGCGAAGGAGACACTCTTAGCCGTAGAGGAAACCAGACGTGGTTATAAATAGCGAGAGAGCGAGAGCGAGAGCGAGAGCAGGAGCGAGAGAGAGAGAGAGAGAGAGAGAGAGAGAGGGGGGGGGAGAGCGGGAGAGCAAGAGAGAGAGAGAGAGAGAGAGAGCGCGAGAGGGAGAGGGAGAGAGAGAGAGGGAGGGGGAGAGGGAGAGGGGGAGAGAGAGAGAGAGAGAGCGAGAGAGTGAGCGAGAGGGGGAGAGAGAGAGGGAGAGGGAGAGGGAGAGAGAGAGAGTGAGAGGGAGAGGGAGGGAGAGAGAGAGAGAGCTGTGATCGCCAGCACCCCCAAAACGAACTACTTTTGGTTCCATGTGTTACTGAGGTTTAATTACCACCCATATCCCCTCCGACAGCAGCTCTAATCCAATCTTCTCCTCGGAAGCAGCAGCTTCTTTTTAATCCTCACCTGAGGACATTTCCCCACTGATGTTTAGAGAGAGTTGAGGAGAGAGGGAGAGACAGAGAGGAACATC